>NC_056751.1:574956117-574957365 GCF_019279795.1 Protopterus annectens | reverse complement strand
GTTTGGGAAAGGCTGCCCATTAGGTGACGGTATGGCATTCAACTGTACGGAATCAGCAGCCTGTCCAGTGAATTAATCATATTTGTGTGTTCTGCATACACTCTGCTCCCATCTGGCTGATACATGGGAACCGAGACCCTGCATTACAAATGAGTAGTTGGGTTGTGGTAGCCACATCCATCGGATGGGTCATGCTACCGCATACCTATTATAGGTTTGCCACCTTCTCAATTGGCCAAGGTAGGACTTTAGGGTTACCACCTGTCCCACTTTGTGAGGGACAGTGTGAAAATAATCAAGACATAGCACATGTCCAGATTACAGGACATTATTATATTCTACATTTCATTAATAATTGCATACAACAGTTATTTTATATATGACACTTCTATATGTTATGTGAAGTAGCATAAGCAATTCAAATGCAACTAGATTAAGCTTTTATTTGTGCAAATAAGTGTAATCCAGTACTATGCATGGCTGTAGGTATGTTTAGTCCTGGAATGTCTGACATTTCTACAGAACATGTCCCACTCTGGCCATTTGGAAAGGTGACAACCCTATAGGACCTGTATGAAGAGACGTCAGACTTTGCAGGGCAACACATCCACAGCCAGTAGAAAGGGGTGTACTTCACTGTTTTGCCTAAATAAAAGGTTACTCTTGTAGCATTATAGTTGCTTATACAGTTACCTATAACATTTAGGTGTTTCAGAGGAACATAATTGTTTTATGCTACTACTACAGAGAGTATAGGTAGTCTTTGCCCTAAATCACAGGACATTTGCCTTAATTACAGTTATTATGCAGGACACAACTGCCCACAGGGGAGTGTCCCTCGCAAAGGTGGACAGGTGGTAACCCCAAACCTATTATTCTATCAACTTTCTAAGGTAGTTGGCGGAACATGCGCTTTCTTTCACTATCACACCTCTCATACGAATGGGGAAGAATAAACACTGAATCAGGGACACTGCATAACGACCTCAGGGACACATTTAGATGGTTGGTGCTATTAACCTGACACATTGATGGACACAGCACATATGTATTCATACACATTGTCTGAGGTGCATGCAGTTTATGACTTTTACATGTTGTCATTATTCATTACTTGTATTCCGCCACCTTTCCTCCTAATATCACTAGTTCTAGGATTGTTTAGTTGAGACTGTGTTAAGATTCTGATTCGTAATCACGGACGTCTCTGGTAATCGGGACAGTTCAGTGATATGGTCCCTATGTATT
>NC_056751.1:574941117-574953617 GCF_019279795.1 Protopterus annectens | reverse complement strand
AATTGGAATGTGATAGTGTGATTCGACCTGTCCCTTTTCTGCACAGCCTATTATTCCACGTACTGTCGATGTTTGTATGGGCACATTCCTATTATTTATGTCAACAAATGGAATGCATGTGTTACAGAATTTGTACGTCAACATATATTGTTGTCTGCATGTGAGTATGCATATATACCTATTATGACCTAGCTGACCTCCAAGGGGTGGTCCATTAGAACCGGCCCATCCAGCTCTGGCATGCCTGGATCCATAATTGCATACCCATAGTTCCTCCACCCTACCTGGGTTAAATTTACATGTATAACATCCATTATCCACTTGTTATCACAGCCATGACACACCTTTACACATTTCCCTCTCTAGAGCTTTTGGGGCCCTACACACATTTTGTCCCATCTCATGTATTCACAGGGTCTCCCGCCATGTATATTTGCACATACGTGCCTTTCCTGGGGTTATGGAATACGGCCATTTGTGCTTTCCAATTTTTGGAGGTCCCAGCATGGGACTACATTTTGTCTGTGTGTAAAGTAGACCTAGCATTTCAGCGATGTTACTCTCACTGGTAATACCCTGCCTGTGGTGTGAGTAGCGGTGCTCTGCTCACTCCTGGGCAGCTTTTTATGACATAGGCTGAAAGCACCTTATAATACCAACATTGCTCTTGATTCCCTTCACATCCCTTGTGTATGCTTTACTGTTACAACATTCATTCTATAGATATATATATATATATATATATATATATATATATATATATATTTCTCATCTATGTAGATATATATCTATACACACATATATGTGGTATATATATATATATATATATATATATATATATATATATATATATATATATATATATGTGCATATATATATATATATATATATATATACACATATATATATATATATATATATATATATATACATATATATATATATATATTACATCTGTACATACAAACATGCAGTTCCTATGTTGGGAGCTGCTTACACCTGCACGGGTGCACTCGCCTATGCCTACTGTGCGTTACATATGTTTACTGTCACTTATTTGTGCCTTATACATTATGACAATACTACTTTGATTGAAAGGATTTGGATAATAGTCCCATGCGCTACACACGTTCACCTTTACATGTTTAAATGTCGGCTTTACAACAGAGCAACATTCATTCCACAAGGAAAATTATATGTGTTATTGTCGACCTTGAACCATGAATGCCTTTTCGTTAGGTGGCTGCTCTAACCACTACACTATTGGTGTTCTGCCTCATTTATATGTATACCCATGGTGCATAGTTACCCGAACACATGCCTCATCACTTGACTTACACAGCAGGCATCCATTTACCTGTTGGGAAGAACATACTACTACACATGCACCATTCCCTATTCCCTACTGCTCTGGACTTGTGCCGCATGTTGACTCACTCCAAGGATATTCAGACCTCTACAGCCTATAGTCCTGGCACATACGTGTGTTCAATTGTCAGGGTGTTCATATGGTCTTCCGGGTTTAGGCTTGTCCGACTGGGGAACAGGACTGCCCTGTACATAGTTTAAAGTCAGACTTAGCAAGGGGAGATCGTTAGTTCCACTTTTAGCATCCTACCTGTGGTTGGGAATGCAGAGGTGTGCTCACCTATGGCCATCCTGATATATAATAGCACTAACTATTACGGGGATTTCCTATATTGTGACCATGTTCATTCTTTATATCTACATATGTTTATATGTATATATATATATATATATATATATATATATATATATATATATATGTGTGTGTGTGTGTGTGTGTGTGTTTGTGTGTATATCTGTCTGTACATACACATGCATATACACCAACATGCTCATTTACATTTCCCATACCGTTGAATCATCACCACCTACCGTCGCGCATACACGCTTGCATATCCGCTTACGTCTCGGGTTGCCACCTTTTCATATGGCCAAAGCGGGGCATTTTCAGGACACACATCAGACTTTACAGGCCGACACATACCCACGGTCAGTACAAAGGTTAGAACTTTACTTATTTGCCTAAATGAATGTTTATTCTTGTAGCGGTTTGTTTGCTTCATCTGTTTCTTGTAACTTTGAGTATTTTACATAAATAACTGTTTTATGCAACTGTTACATGAAATATGGGACATATTTCCTACAATCACAGGATATTTGCCATTGCATTATATTTGGTCTGGACACAACTACCCAAAAAGGGACTGTCCCTCACAAGGTGGGTCAGGTGGTAACCCTACTTACGTTTGCTTTACAGCGTCTTAAGCACCCTATATCCGACTGCCACTATGCGAATGTGTAAGTTATATATTCCTGATAATGCACGTGGGGAGATGTGCATCATGGTCAGGTGTTTAATCCCTCGCAAGGTGGTGCAGGTGGTAACCCTACTTACATCTGCTTTAAAGCACCTTAAGCACCCTATATCCGACTGCCACTATGCGAATGTGTAAGGTATATTTTCCCGATAATGCACGTGGGGGAGACATACATCACGGTCATGTGTTTAATCCCGGGTCATAGGTTCTGCAGGACCGGCTGGAGGCTGAGCAGTCTTGTGGACAACTACTGCTCATACAACTTGTGTCCAGATGTATACAAGACTGGACATCGGGTCGTGACACTAAGTCTAATGTTTAGAAAAGATACATATCCCATGAGGGATATCCAAAAATTGTGGGGACCGATGACCATCTTTGCTTTATGGCTGTAAGGTAGGGTTATACATGCAAGGGATACATAGTTTGCAATCCTGAGAATGCCTAGGGTGAGACTGCCTACTAGATATGGGTAGGGGTCACTATGTTCAGATATGGCCGCACCTGTCTAGCAGCCCGAGTATGGCTGGTTTTGGTGGACGTTCAGGAAGGGGGGGTGGAGTGCTGTGAGGGCGATCAATGAAACATACTACAAGAATGAATGTTATGGTTCTAACCATGGATATGTACATAGTGAGCATGGTATATTAGTATATGAATAGAACGGGTTATTTAAATGTTTTAAATAATGGAGCGTCTTAAATGACATGGTATTCTGTTAATAATATGTACCTCTTATTTTATGGCTTGAAAATCTATTTCAATAAGTTTATAAAAGTAATATTCTATTGTTTAAATGTAGTTTTGCTAACTTAGGCAAGAAAAAATATATGTACAACTTTAAATAATGGTGAATCAAAGAAGCGAATGAATCAATTTGATGAATCATCTGATATATCTTAATGAATTAATTATTTAATTGGCTCATTAAGAGCTCTTATTCAAGATATAAAAAGGAATGTTTTAGTGCTGTTTTATACTTGTCTGATGAAGCGTGCTTTTTGGTGGCACGCGAAAGCGCTTACTTTTCCTGGGTTTTAAGAATAAAGCTTTTGCAAACATTCGTGGTGTTTGGTCTACTCTCGTTTCTACTACATATTTGTTGGATAATATCTCCATTAATTTTCTTGATAAACTGCTGATATTTAAGGCACATATTATTTTACTCTGAGACCTATGACAGTCTACATTCATATTGTACATTTCGATGAAGCAGTAGTCCCACTTTTGATAATCTTCTCATAGTGGCTCAAGTAGAAATAATTCCTCTGTATGTGGAATGATTGAAGTTAATCTTATTTCGAACCACAGCCTTTAACAGTTTTGCAGTGACATCAGAAAAGTTCTGAAAAGAGAATCAAAGAAATCAGACCAGGCTTTCTATCATCAGTGTACTCTTCAAAATGAAAAATAATAATAGTAATAAGTACAGTCTAGGCTGCACAGAATTGTGGGTAATGTAATATTCAAATAGATTCAGAAAATATATTTTGAGTATGCAGTTGTCTTACATAATTTAGATTGCAGGTGAGTTATTTAATAGACAGCATTCAAAATGTCCTCCTTGTTGTGGAGTGAGTTTGATGACTTGTGTTCCAGTGAAGAAAACATTATTTTCATGTATTTTCTCCACAGTCATCTTCTACATACAGTATCTAGTAATATATCTATCTATATATGTATATACATATCTGCAGCCCTTGGAGATATACCCCAGGATTCATGAAGCTTGCGCCATGCGCAGGTGTATCGTCGGTGAACTAACACCAAATATGGCCGCTGAGCGATTCAGGTACGAGCTGTTTCCATGTGCACTACCTGCATACGCCACAGCTGCACAGTTCCCGGTGCATGTATGCTAATTACCCCATGCGCAGCAGTGCAGCATGCAAATGAAGGTATATAGTGATTCATGAAGTGGTGCAGGTGTAGCATAAGCATGCAGAAATGTAAACCGAAAAAATGGTTTACATTTTTTCAAACATAAAATCGGGGCCATGACAGCGGACCACACTCACATATTATACTGTTAATATATGCCAATGGCTAAATATATAGCCATTGGCATAAAAAAACATGCACAACACATAAAAAAAGAACATTTAATGTCATGGCCACACTAATGCAAAGTAAAGTCGCAGTGCATCGGTGTGCAAACGGGATCACAATGAAAATATATTTATATGTAAGAAAACTGCAATGTAACACATTTCATGAATTCCCCTTAATAGTCAATGGCATGCATGCTACACCACAACCATGGCGCAAGGGTTGCTAAGGGTCTGTGACAGTGTTCTGCACGGTAACTAGGAATTAGTAGTCAATGCCATGCAAATGAGACAAGTAATACTGAATCACAAAATCCCTGCCGGCGTAAGGATGTACCTCACAGTGTAGCAGTACAACACTGAGGTGTGGCCTGAAGATAAAGATGACATCAAGAGAGGGGTGCACCACCTTAGCTGTAAGCACATTGGAGAATTACTAATCCATTTTGCCTGTTGATAAGCAAAGCCGCAGGATAGGGGTGTGGAAGTAGCCATAGCTTTGCTTAGGTGAGAGCAAACAAGGTAACTGAAAGTGCATGTGAACATGGATGAAAACATGCTCGAAACCCGGTAAACGGCTGTGCACGGCGCGGACCACAGCTGAAACAGGAAGGATACGGGAAGACAATAAGGAAATGCTGCAGCATGGTAATTGGAGTACAATTGAGTAATTAACACCTAGGAACCCACAGTGGGCCATTGACAACAGCTAACAAGGCTGCTAGCAGCTACCTGCAGAACAGGAAAGGGGAGGTGCCGTACTGCAAAGAAAAGAGAACTGTCACAGCAGAACAAAGCAAACTTGCAGTAAATCAGCTACATAACACATTTCGCTACAAAAGCCGGGGTTGGGAAAGTACAAAACAAGAAAGCCGGCAGCTGGATGCATGCCTACAATGAGAGGAGAATCAGGTTTAAAAGTGAAGTAAAGGGCAGTAGATGAATCATGGCAGCCAAGCGTAATTCAACACCAAAGGCCCCACAATAGCAGTACCAGCTGTAAAACCCATAATTAAGGTACCCTGCAACTAGAATTGCACATACACACCCAATTACACCAGCAGCATCCATAGCACAATAGTATAAGTATGAAAGCACCTCACACACACTTGTGTATTCCCAGACACTCTGCACCATTGGTGTATACAGACGGGGAACTTTTAATATGTACATGTTAGGGGGTACCATAGCTTTGATTCACCATGTTTTGGAGACTGACGGTGATGTGGTGGCCGATGCTGACAACCACTTCAGGCACCGGAGGAGGAGAAGAGTGTTCAGACCCAGGATAACCTGCCAGGGGCTACATGATCTGGAGATAGTAGAGCGTTACAGGGTGGACAGGGACATGATACAGCAACTTGTTGAGCTGTGCCGGCCATGCCTCAGAGCCAGAAATAACAGAGGAGAACCCATCCCAGTGGACACAAAGATATGTGTAAGCTTGAGAATACTAGCCACAGGTACCTTTCAAAGGCCAACTGGGGATATCATGGGGATCTCACAGGCATCAGCATCCAGGGTACTCCACCAGTTCCTGGATTCCATGTTACCATATGCCAATGAGCACATTTACTTCCCCTGAATGCAGGAGGAGTTGGCCAGCAATATGTGTCTCTTCCACCATGTGGCAGACTACCCGGAGGTACTGGGTGCAATAGACTGCACGCACTTACACATCAAGTCACCACCCGGTGAGCAGGGTAGGCGCTACATAAACTGCAAGGCATACCCCTCCATCAACTGCCAGGTTATGTGCAATGCCCAGGGCATTATCATTGATGTGTGTGCCGGCAGCCCTGGAAGCTATCACGACTCCCACATCTGGTATGCCTCACAGCTGTATCAGGTATTTGCCAGGGGGGCATCCCGTATGGCCACCTGGTGGGGGATGCTGGCTATGCACTGGAACTGTGGATGATGACTCCCATCAGAAATGCATGCACACCCATGCAAGAATGCCATCATGAGGCACACGCAGAAACCAGAATCATCATAGAGCATGTGTATGGGATGCTGAAATCATGGTTCCATTGCTTGGACATATCTGGTGGAGCCTTGCAGTAATCTCCAGGCGTGTATGCCCCCATCTTCATAGTATGTGCCATGCTACACAATATGATCCTGTGGAAACAGCTGCAGAAGAGACAGAATGGTGAAGGTCCTCACAGCCCACCACCACTGCCAAGGGCCCCACAGGCACAGAGGGACTCAGACCACGAACACCCTGTGCCAGCCCCAGTAGGCAGATGGAGGCATGCCCAGTATGCCCATGCCTTGGCAAAGAGGGAACGTATAGCACACACACTGACAGTGTAGGCACTCATGGACTGACACCCTTCTCCACCTGCACACACAGTAAACATGGATGGCACACACACATGACCACCTGTAAATTGTCATGTATAGGTGGTCTACTGTGTGCATCCTACATAGGCAGCCCTCAACTATTGTACACACAACTGCCATTGGCACAAGGTAAGTCAATACCTGAACAGTAAATTAAGCTATCAGCATGTGTCGATACTGTATGTATAGGTTCATAGGTACATAGGTAGGTACATGCCTAACTGCCCGAGGCCATTCATAAGCCTTGCCAAAATGTGTCTGCTGTTGCCTCCCCATTGATTAACTAACTGTCCCTCTGTGGAGCAGAGCCAATTGCGGGATCCTTGGGGTGTTTCCACTGTTCCCCAGCCACTCTGCAAGGATTCCCTGGTGTGTTAGTGAGGGGCTCCATATAATGTAATCAGGGATGTAGTTCCAAAGCATGGGGAGTACCCATGACAGGAATCTGTCACTCCAGCATCTTCCAGTTATGGTTGTGGCAAGGTGTAGCTCATTACAGTGTGTGGCTCACTGTGACATGGATTCCCATAGGTGGAGTATATCTGTTAAGCCTGACTTGGACACTGCTTTGTTGGCCAGCAAATATCATCTCTAAGTAAACAAGATGCCACTAAGTAATGCAAGAGTTTATGCAGTCTGGAAGCATAGGACACATGTCTGAGGGCATTATCCCTCTTGGCGATGTACGTTCCTGGCCCTTCCAGCTGTTGGATGTGGCTTCTGAGGTACAACCAAAATGGGTTATCATACTCAATGATGGGATTGACGAGTGATGAGTAAAGGGGCATGATAACCTCAGTCTGTTTAGATGTGAACCCTTAAGTAATCAGATGGCCTACATAGACGGATGACCTAACTACTTCACAGATATGATTGTCAAAGGAGAGATCACAATCTAATGTAGTCCCCACATACCCATTACATCATCAAAATTATAGTGTCTGCCACTCATGTGTTAATATGTGTGTGTGTGTGTAGTTTTCCAAAATGGAATGACCATGCAGTATGTGGCCTTTAGCTGGAGGCCATGACTCTGACACCCTGAATTGGTCTATGTGAGGCCCCTTGAAGAACGTCTGTGACAGCTGGACTGTCATTTATGGCTCCCAGTCTGCAGTAATCACCAAACACAGTCTGCTGTAGTCCACCTGTGTTAGCCCATACCTCTGAGAAGTATATGGCAAACAGTAGGGGTCCCAGGACTGAGTCCTGTGGGACACCAGTTGTGACTGGTCAAGAGTTGGACCTGGAGGCTGCTAGGCTTACCATGTGGGTTCTGTGTGTAAGCCTGTTGGCAAACCAACCTGTGATGTATGGGTGTATGTACTGGCTGGTGAGTGTAGAAATAATAATTGAGTGGGGAATGGTGTCAAAACCCTTGGTGAGGTCCAGGTAGTATGTGTGAACTACCACACCCCACACCTAAAGTCTAGGTGACTGTAAGATGTCAAGCAGGTTCAGTAGGCATGATCTGCACTCAGTCAAGCTGACCTGGGTTGGGTCAAGTGTCTGGAGGTTACCATTGTCTATGTTAATGAGTGCCATGAGGATGCACTCCATAGCCATGCATATCAGGCTACTCAGGCTTATGGGATGGTAGTTACCATGGTCAGCTGTGTCACCATCTTGGTGGAGTGGAACAGCTGTTGCCATGTGCCATTGAATGGCCATGTAGCCTGTGTTGAGGCTCATATTGAATTGCTATATTAGGCAGGGGGTCACTTTGTCTTGTAGTGTCTGCAGGATGCAGTCCGGGACACAATCTGCCTCCATTGACGTTCTGTCATGCCATTTGAAAGGGCTATTACCACCTGTATGTCTCAGATGTCTGGGATACTGTACATTTTGGGTATTGTTGTGGACCCTGTAGGGGATGAAGCTTGCTCCGAATGTATCATCATGTGTGTTGGTGATATCAGTAGGGTCAGTATATTCAGTGCAATATTGCACCAGCACAGTGCAAATCTGTGTGTTACTGCTAAAATCATTGACATAGCCAAAGGAGCCTTTGTGGTCATATTCCAAATCCATGCCTGTTTACATGTGGATGTCAGCCTTGGATGATTACATGAGTAACATAAGTATCTTGCTAATAATGGTCATGGATGTCTGCATGTCTTGGGATTTGCTGTTGTTCTGAACTACTGTCCTACATCTGTTGTATAGCCTGTATAATGCAGGGGTTCAGCAGACTGGTGTCCTTGTGCAGGAGTAGCGAGTCCTGGTTTACCATTGATGGCACGACTCATACATCTTTGTAGGTGCTTATAGAGTGCATTTGTAATTCTGTCTATATCTTGAGCAGTGTCATCCCTGAGCATGGGGGCTGTGAACCCTCCCACCTCTGTCATTAGTACTGTGAATTTAGCTGTAGGAAAGGTATTCACTGTGTGTTTTTTGGGTGGGGGAGATGGTTGGGAGTGTAAATCATCAGTGAATAGTTCATGGTCAGATCTAAACAGTGACCGGTTTACCTCTGCTGTAGTGCACCTGTTGCACATGTCAGTGATTACCACTTCTAGTATTTCACCTCTTGTTAGTCCGTCTACCAACTGATACAGGCCATATGAGGTGATAAATCCTAGGAAGTGCTGGGCCTGGAAGTGAATACTCGAGTAGGTTATCCAGTTAAGTGTAGGGTAGCCGACATTGACCAATAACAGGGTGTCTAGTAGGATTGTTATGTTTACCACTGTCTCCAGATAGTTGTAGTGGTGTTCCTGGGTCATGGAAGGCTATCTGTAGCAGCTCACAGTTTGCATTGCAGTTGTGTCTGATGTTAGCTGCACATGGATAATCACAGTGGTATCATGCTGCCCCACTAACTTGGAGGTGTAGGTATCCCCGATGAATATGGATACACCCCCTCCATGTTTGTGCCAGTCCATGTTCTGTGGCTGAAATGTGTGTTATGGGTTGTAGTCTGGTAGTGCAGGTGTGCTCACAGGAGCCTTATACAGGTCCCAGTCACAGAACAGATGTAGATGTCCATACTAAGGGGTACTGTGAGTGCGTGCATGTTGTGAGCACTACCCCTGGTGTTGAGTAACCTAACCCTCATTGATTCCGCTATTGTGCAGTTCATGGAGGTGAGATTCACCTCTGAGACCTGCCTAAAAACGGCACCATGGGGGCACCAATAGCCTTGCCCAGCATTCCAAAGCCTTAGGCTGACACATGCAAGTTGGTATGGCATTATTGCAGGCATGTTTTCCATCTGTGCTTGTGTCCCATCTTTCCTGTAGGTAACCTACTGGTAAGCAATACAAAGCCTGAAACCTATACAAGTCCACTAGCTTCCAAGATAGGCTTTTGGAGTGATTATGTATCAGTAGTCTGTTGCTATTGCTGTACTTAACTGTTGTCTGACTACATGGTGATTTTACACTGTATATTGTGATCAGAAAACTCTGTATAATCACATATGCTGTTGGAGATGGCCTGCACTGTAGAGGTTCACAGATAGGTAGTAGGCTATCTGCCCAAGGGCATTTAGAAGCATAGCTACAGTGTGGTGGCTTTACCTGCACCATTGATGAAGAAACTGAGCCTCTGTCAAGCATAGCCAATGAAGTGATTCCAGGCAGAGTTGCTGGAAGCTGTTGAAGACTGGGGTGCTGTAAGGTGATAGGGGCATATAGTGATCTCAAAAGGGCATGTTAACATGACAACCCAACATCATTCAATTTCCCCAACAGGTCTTGCAGCTTTAAAACTGGAGTGGATCCCCCACACCCTGGCTGTATGTTTCTGGGACACATGATCCCAGGGGTGTATATACTGTTGCCCAGTCACACATCAAGGTTTCCCCGGAAGTGTGTCAATGCCAAATGTAGTTAGGATGTTAATGTATAGTCTCTCAATTCATGTGTTATGTCGTATTTCGAGAAGCTCACTGGGTGTGGGTGGCTCCGCCTGTTGTGTAGCCAAGCTTACACATAGAATTCATGGACATAGGAAATACGCAGAAGGAACATTAATGTCAATAGTGTAATGGCTACAGCATTTGCATAATATCTGTGCAGTCGTGGTTCAAATCCCAATAAAGTCAGAGATGATTTACATGTTACATAGTATACCTTAACCACAGCTTGCATATATAGGTAGTATTCCACAGAATAATAAACATTTGGAACACACATAAACCCATGTGTGCTGGAGAGTACAGTTAACAGACAATGTAATGTTATGTAAGCACATAGTGAGATGTTATGTCACTGAAATGTATATATCCTGAGTAGTTAGCAGAAGTGACCATATTTGCATGCACAGGTTGTAGGATGTAAAGTATGTTTGTGTACAACCGTTGGTATAATGTCACACAAACACCTTTAAACCTGCATACAACTGCTTAAATTAGCCTTATTCTGTAGTAAAACATGTCTAATACATCACAGGTGTTGAACCCTGGACCATGCACACCATAGTCATGGGACCTAACACTAAGCCACCTAATTTGCATACATAGTAAGTGGTTGTTAGACTGCACCTTATACTACAGGCATTTCACAGTACAGACCACAAATGGGACAGTCACTTTGTGTACATATGTACAGTACATTGTAATGTACTGTAATGTGTGAATCAACATATACAAGTCTACATATGTATAAGTATATATATACTTAAAAGACAAGGTCGACTATTCACTCCAAAACTGAAATAAAAAGTTTTAAAAGGTTTTATTAGCGCTTTCGTTTGGCAATGTTGCCAAACTTCATCAGATACAAAGAAATAGAGACAAATAAATCATTTAAATAGTGAATACAGAATTAACATCACTTCCTGTTCATTAATTAAAGGTGTACTATATAAATTTATAATGAATAAATGTTATCAAACAATACAATATTATATATATATATATATATATATATACACATATATATATATATATATATATATATAGATATATATATATATATATATATATATATATATATATACACATATATATATATATATTCTGAATAGTTCATCTATCTAAAGCTTTCAAATTCAATAAACATTTTACATTGCAGTTGTCATTAAGGCCAGGAAAATTAAAAGAATTAAGGCGCAGTTGCCAAAGTAATTCTTTTTCTTCCAAAATCAAAGACCATGGACGACCCCTATACTTGTGAAACTAAAGGGGTGGTTTATTTGGCTTCATGTGACATATGCAACTGTTTCTATGTAGGAAAAACTGAGAGACCTATGAAACAGCGCATATATGAACACATGTACAACATTCGTAAAAACAATTCTAATAATGCTTTGGCTAAACATATCATTGAGAACAATAATCATTCCTTTTTATTTTCCATTTTAGACAAAGTTGTTCTTGACAAGAGGGGCAGTCCATGGTCTTTGTTTTTGATTTTGGAAGAAAAAGAATTAATTTGGCAACTGCACCTTAATTCTTTTAATTTTCCTGGCCTTAATGACAACTGTAATGTAAAATGTTTATTGAATTTGAAAGCTTTAGCTAGATGAACTATTCAGAATATATATATATATATATATATATATATATATATATATATATATATATATATATATATATATATATATATATATATAGAAAATATTGTATTGTTTGATAACATTTATTCATTACAAATTTATAAATGTATATAGTACACCTTTAATTAATGAAACAGGAAGTGATGTTAATTCTGTATTCACTATTTAAATGATTTATTTGTCTCTATTTCTTTGTATCTGATGAAGTTTGACAACATTGCCAAATGAAAGTGATAATAAAACCTTTAAACCT
>NC_056751.1:574902439-574940617 GCF_019279795.1 Protopterus annectens | reverse complement strand
AGTCCAGTCGGGAAAAGGAGAGTGCCGTGTGGTAGATGACCGCACAGAAGAGAGGAGCTCCGGACTGCTTGAGCCGCAGACAGGACCAGTCAGGAGAGAGGTAAGCAGGGATTCAAGCGCAGGACCAATCAGGAGTGAGGTAAGTTCTCCTACAGGGAGGCATTACGTCGAGCACGGGTTTGCTGTGAGAATGGAGTTGGATATTGCTGCGAGATGGATTACTGCTTTCCGGACCCTTTGCTGAGAGAATGGAGTTGGATTACATCGAGCGCGGGTTTGCTGAGAGAATGGAGTGCTTTCCGGACCCATTTACAGGTAAGGTGTTTGTGTGTGTGTGTGTGTGTGTGTGTGTGTGTGTGTGTGTGTGTGTGTGTGTGTGTGTGTGTGTGTGTGTGTGTGTGTGTGTAAGCATCAAGTCAACATATAATGCTAACATCACAATATTCTCTGGCATAATTAGTGCAATTTTACTGCAAGACTTTTGCAAACAGGCTGCCATGAAAAAGTACTGCAGAGCATGAAAAGACATCCTGTGGTGTGCTAAATACATCCTGCCAGCTTCGACAAGTAATAAACCTGCTGCTGTTTTTTTTGTAAAACTAATATTGCATTAAATAAATAGATGGATGAATTGGCGTTTATTTATTTATACCTGGAGCTAGTCACATAAAAATTTACCCACTGCACACCCTTGTTTGTAGTCTGCTACTGACACATAAAAATGCAAGTTATTGTCGCAGCACTGCAAGCATGTAAAAATCAAAATTCCAAATATTACATTATCTTGAGTTATAAGGAAATGTAGGATTTAACAGGATTAAACAGAAATAAATGAAGTAAAACTAGAGTGCATGCTATACATGCCAATGCAAAGGAGAAAAGGGATATATTATCAAAAATGGATGCAATTGCTTCAGTAGTGCAGAATCCATCAAAACGTCTGAAATCTGAAAGAGACAAAATGATGAATATGACTTGCCAGTCAATGCAGCTTATAATACTAACCCCCTTTTCCTAGAAGTACTAACTAATTGGAGCCAATCAGAGAAACATGGTTTATGGTTTCAGTAGGGTTGCCACCTTTTCAAATGACCAAAGTGGGACATTTTTTGTAGAAATATCAGATTTTGTAGTGCAAAACATTCCCACAGTCAGTACAAAGGACAAAACTTCACTTTTTTGTCAAAATAAAAGCTTATTCTTATAGCATTTGAGTTGCTTATGGTGTTTCTTATAACATTTAGGTGTTTCAAATAGAAAATAAGTGTTTTATGCAACTATTAAAGAAAATATAGGAGACATTTTTGTCCTAAAATCTCAGGACATTTGCCCATTTTTCAAATATTTTGCAGGACAAAACTGCCCAATGAGGGACTGTCCCTCGCAAAGTGGGACAGGTAGTAACCCTAGGTTGCAGTGCCAGCTATCTTGTCTAACATCTGTACAGAGAGCGACCATTGAGGAATCTCCACTACAGCTGACAATGCACTCTGCATCCATTTTTAAGGGATGTTTCATGCTTAGGAGTACAGCAGCTACTGATGGAGATCAGTACCTAAATAGCACTGTTATAGATTTTAGAGGTGCACACTTTACAGGATGAATCTGTTAGCTATCAGCATGTGGGAGAGGCTTCTGCCATTCAATCAAACACACAGATTCAGGAAGTTCTGGCATTCAAATGCAGCCCTGCTATTTTGCACTTTTCCATCAAAGTGAGACACCAGTGCAATATTGACAACATGGCTTGATAATTTTATCCTTAAATAAATAGCACAGCACACTTTCTTGGAATGTCAGAGTTACTAGTTTTCAAATCACAGGGACATTACCATGGCCGAAAAGAAAAAAATCTTTAAAATGCAAAACAGATGTACCTGAATGTAAGTCAGTTCTTCAAGCGATCTTGGTAAACATTTTCTTATGAGTTCCTAGACAGTGCTGTCTTTGTAACTCTGACAGAGACTGAGATACCTGAGGTAGAATTCGAACCTATGTTTACACATCTTCTTCACGAGTAAGCTCAGTCATACCAAACATCTCTAGTAATAAACTTTCCACACTTGGCAACATCACAAAATGCAGCAACAATGGAAAGTGGAAAAATAGTTCCTATTTCTTAAGAAATTTGTCTACAAAAATATTAAATACAGAAGGATTGTTGGGGTGAACCTTAGCTCTAGATGATTGCCACTGTTGAAGTGACACCCCAAACTCATGTGGAAAATGGGAAAAATGCGCTGTGGATGGATGGAAGGGTTTAAAGATGTATGAATTATACAAAAGCTATTCATATGATACAGTGTACGAGCTGATGCCCAAATTATGTGGTACATATTAATTTATTTGACTGTTTTATTTAACTAGAAGAGTATGAGTGGAGTAATTCTCATTTTCACTGGAATCCTGGGAAGAAAATCTACAGAACAAATTCAATGAGAAAGCAAAGCAACAATATTCATAACCAATTAAGGCAATATACACACTCATTACAAAATTTTAAACAAATGAGGTTTGCCATGTCAGATGTGTTTAACTCTGATTCCCTGAGTATGCGGTCTTGGTATTGGCAGAGATTGTGAGCAGACTATGATTGATGAGGAAGTGGAGGGGGGGGGGGTTGTAACAAAACTGAGGGCAGTGTTTCACTTATTGCTGGGTAAGGGTTAGAAGGTAGGAACAGGATACAAGCTGGGGGAAGTGATGTAAGTTGGAGGGGAGGATAGAGAAGGAGTGAATATACAGTAATATAAGGCAGGAAAGTGGTTAGGTTCAGCCGTTTGGTGCAGACAATGTTTAACATTCTGTAATAGAAAAATATAAATAATAAAGAACAACACCATGTTATCAAGTAAAAAATATAGCCCTTACATGCAGAGTGACATTTTACAAATATTTCCACAAAAATATAGGGGGTGAAAAGAACAATGGCAATTTAGAGGACAGAATAAAGAATAAGAAGCAAACATAAAGTAGCTGAAGGGATTTGGGAGGCTAAGATGATGGTGATTGGCCTAGCCCCTAGTATGCATTTTTTTCATTGAGATTTATAATTATTATATGTTTTTTTTCTGACTTTTGTTTGCTTGCATAGTTATTGTATTACCCCTACCCCTCAAGCTGAAGATTTGTTTACCAGGGACTATTGTGCCCTTGATATTTGGCAGATGATTCATTGGGTTGCTCATCTCTTCCTTTCTGAAACTCTTTGCAAATTCTTCATAGGTGTCTGATTTCATTGCTTGTTGATGTCAAGAATCTTACCATTGTGCCTAGTTATCTCTATGCAACTTTTTTACTGGCAATATAGGACTAGGATTGCTCTGGAATGTCTGTGTGGAGATTCAGACTGTTTTTTGCCCTGGTACAACTGACCGTGCCATTTTAGCTATATGTTCACATTTGGAAGGTGTATCTTGAGAGTGAACAATAGAAAGTAGAAAGAATAGGGTCAGTTTTTGAATGGTGCTGCCTGATCTGTAAGTCAGATTCAGACACTTATTTTGGCTTTTATCCTACCATGCTTAGATGGAATTTGTGGTTCTATTTTTTCATCTGTGACTTGTCATTGAGAATTCCTTTTCTTCTTTTGGCTTTTCCCAGTTAGGGATCGCCATAGCAGATTACCTGTCCGCTCATGATTGGCAGTGGAGTTTTACAGTGTCAAGTTGCCAGCCCAGCACCCAACCTTCCAAAGAAGGCACACAAATGCACACACTCACACCTAGGACCAATTTAGAGTGTCCAATCCACCTACAGCATGTCTTTGGGATGTGGGAGGAAACTGGAGCACTCAGAGGAAACCCACGCCACCACAGGGAGGACATGCAGACTCCACACAGAAGGCATCCCATCCGAGGATCGAACCAGAGAACCTCTTTCTGTGAGGCAGCAATGCTAACCGCTGCACCACCGTGTTGTTAATTTCCTTGGATGTGTACTCTCAAAGCTTCTTCCAGAAGGGATTGAGTTTTGTTATCTTTCACAGCCGGCCGAACTGGATTCCCTTTTGCTGTGTCAGTTTATTTTTCAAATTGCTCTTTTCATCTTGGCTTAAGACTGTACCATTTTTACATATATCTTATGCACTCAGTCATAATTCTTATTATTAGTTATATTTTATCTTGTTGCTCTCCCTGTAACATGTCATTTATTAATTTGTACAGTGATTAGCTGACAGACACTATAATCAAGACAAAGTTGAAGTTAAAACATTCAGTAAGGTCAAAGTTAGAGAGCCAAGAGAAAGCGAATAACCAGAGATAGAAAGTAAGTCAATGAGGAGGAAGAAAAAAAAATCCCTCATTGGGCCTCTATCAGAAAATACAAAGGTAATGGAACACAGACATTGGGGGGTATCACAGAGCTTGCTACTTTCAGCATGTTACTTGGTAATTTTATAAAGCTGAATATAAATTATAATTAGAACTGCAGTGCAAGGAAAAGTGGCTTGAGTTGAGGGATGCTTGCTTTTTATACTTGATTTTGACTGGCATTCCAGTAATGTATTTAAAAAGTATTTTATTTTTTCATGCCTCACAACCTTTGTGTTTCCATCAAGATATTAAGTAAGTTGTCATGTAGCCAATGCATTGAAATATTTTTTCTTCTACACTTCATTTTGTCTTGATTGGACTCTCGTAATGATGGACTGGCACCCAGAGCAGCGTATTTAATTAAAGTTCCAATTGTTGTGGTTTTGAATATAGCCCCACCCCTTTCTAATTGGTTACACCCCTTCTCATTGGCCCCACCCATTCAGCTGTCTCCTGCAGCCCCCCTTTAATTTAAAGTCACCAGCCGCCACTGGTGGCTGGTAATGTGGAATCTGTAGAATAGATATAACTGTGAGTGGAATAAAATTTGCAATAAATTTGTCAGCTAGGTTATTAGGTATAATCCCTTATAAATACAACTGTTTCACTGGGAATAGAAGTCAAAGACTTAGAGAAGGAATCAAGCTTGTAGAACTTTATAAAAGTCTGTACAGAGGACCAGGTTGCTGATTTTAGAATACTTCTATAATCCAACCCTTTCCAAAAAAGCCATAGCTGAAGCCAAGGCTCAGTTAGAGCAAGCATTGACTCTGCCAGGAATAGTTTTGTTGAGGTGAGAATAACCAAAGATAATAGTCTGAGACAATCAGCTGTAAATAGTCTGTTTTGACACAGGTTGCCCTTTCTTCTTACCTTTGCAAGAAATGAACAACTAATCCAACAATCTGAAAGATTTTGTTTAGTTAACATAGTATCTGTGTTTAAAAACAAAGAATAATGCTCACTACACTCTGTTCGCCTGATAATAAACAAGACTTATAAAATACAACAAAAAACCAGGCTTAAATAGTGGGAAGTATACTTGCTGTGTTCAATTCAAGTCAGTCACAAAAGGTAACCAAATGTTCCACAAAAAGAAACGAAGCTGTAACCTACAAACCGCTTTACTTTGCGAACTCTTAATCCAATAAAAAAGAGTCAAAATCACCATAGAGTGTTCATTCGAACCTACTCATCCACTGGGCAATAGCTTGTAGAAAAAACACGCAGCCAGCATGTAAAAATAAATCCAAGCGTCCAGTAGAAACCACGTTTATTAAAATAATTAAAACACAGGGCTAGCGCTTTCAACGAATCTTCATCGGGCCACATAGTACCTGAGTTGTCTATTGGCATCCACGGTATGGAGTATCCTTCCTCCATCATTTTTAGGTTCAGGTAAGAATGCAGGGGGATGAATAGCTTGACCTAAAGTAAACATGGATACCACTTTAGGCATAAAAGGAGGATCATTTCTTAAATGGAGCAAGTATTAGCATCTATAACACAAAATTAAGATCCCAAGGAGGAGCCACTGGTTTTCTTGGAGGGCTGCTTTGCAAAACCCATTTAAAAAAAACATTTATACATGAGAAAGCATTTAAAGAGGAAGATCCATGGGCAGACTTGCTGAACCAGTTGATAAATGAACCTGGATGGAGGATTAAGAAAGGCCAAAGGATAGTAACTCAAACAATATTTGTAAAACCAGAGAAACGTTAGCCCTAAATGGGTGCTGATTATGTTGTTAACATTAACTAAAACATCTTTTCCATTTGCTAACATATGATTTTCCAGTTGTAGGCTTTCTTGTCTCCATTAGTACCTGCTGCATGTCCTCATAACCAGGTACCTAAAGGGAATTAAGACTATATTATCCAGGCAGTCAGGTGAAATCGATTGGGGTTGGGCTGTATCAAACACCCCAGTTCATGTGTGAGTAGATCCATTTGTGAAGCTTGTGGTAACTGCACCTGGCCATTTCCACAAGAAAGGAGAACAGCTGTTGCCTGGACTAAAATGGAGTCACCACAACAATCTTTGGGGATTAACCACAATAATCTTAGCAGAGTCCTTCTGACTCACCAGAAGAACCCTGCATATCAGTGGAAAGAGCAGAAAAGCTTACAGAAACATTCATGTCCAAGGAAATGAAAAGGAATGTGTATCTGGGCCTTCTTGCACAGAGTCCTGGAGGAGACTTTTGCCAGTTGCTCGTCAGAAAGGAAGCAAAAAGGTCTACTTGAGGAAATGCCCAGAGATGGATCAAATCTTGGAAGACCCCCCAATCTAGTTTCCATTTGTGAGGGTCTGCTTTTGTCCTATTCAGCTTGTCCGCCACATGCTTTTTGCTCTGAGCAGATGTCGGATGCCTGTAGAGTGACACTGTGTAGTAAAGCTACATTCCCAAACTAACATGGCTAGTCTGCAAAGACAGTAATATCTGGTTCCCCTTGCTTGTTAATGATATGACTGTGGTAATGTCTGTAGCAACCTGAAGAGATCTAGGAAAGCAAAGATGACTTAGAGATACAAGCACCTTGATTACAGCAAGCATTGCTTTTCTATTTATGTGCTTCTGTCCTTGTTGTCTCAAATACTTTGCTCTTTTATCCCTCGTGAAATTGGTCCCCAAGCAAAGTTCATGGCATCCGTGGTGACCGAGTGCTTTGGACCAGGAAGGGAGAATGGAAAACCTGAATTTAGGGATATTTGCTGTAACACCAACAGATTTCTTTTCTGACAAATCCCAGTACTGGGATTTGAAAAGACAATGGTGTTGGTGCTGGAACAAAAGAGACTTCAGATAACACTGTAGCTTTCTCATGTAGAGTCTTGTCAAAAGTATCATGAGAATCACAGATGACATGAGACACAAACTTCTGAGGTATCCCATGCAGTGATCAAAGTCTGAAGAGAAAACTCTAAAAATAGATATAGATCCAGATCTACATTTTCCTGTGGAAGAAAAGCTATTTGAACTGAGGTATCTAGCAGAGACTTCATGGAGTCAAATCAAAAAAGACTTTTGATTGTTCTCTTGGAATCCCAGCTTGTGTAAGAGATTTCTCACCCAAGTGAGAGATTCCTGACACTTCAAAAAAGACTCTACAAAGATAAGCAAGTCATTTAAATATAGAAAACTGTGGATACCCTTTAGCCTGCACTGAGCTATAACTGCAGCTAGACACTTTGTGAACAATCTTGGTAGGTAGTCCAAAGGGTAAGGCAGAGAACTAATAATAAGATCCAGATATATAAAATCTTGAGAAATGCCAAAAATCTGGATGAATACAGATGCAGTGATAGGAATCTTTTAAATCTAGTATTACCAGGAAACTTAAATGAAGAAGAAGTAAAATATAGTGAAGTGACAACATTTTGAATTTGGTCAATAACACAAATTGGTTCAGGAAAGAAAGATTCAGAACTGGTCTCCAATTATTTTCTTTCTTTGGCGCCAAAACATCCTTGAATAAAAACCTTTCCCAACCCTGGAAGGAGGAACTGACTGTATTACTCCCTGAGACAACATATATTGAAGGACAGGAGAGGAGTCTGGTCTGGTGGATGAGGAATTACCACCTGGAAAGGAAGACCTTCCTCCAGCTACCATCTGTAACATTGGTGAATGATCTTCAAAACCCACTTTTCTTTTGCCAAAGAGAGAAATGGAGATTCAGACTTTCTGGAAGGGAAAAGGGACTGCCAGGATGGGGGTGGGCCAATGTCCTTTAAATAGTCATTCTAACTTGGTGGACTGCCCTTTACTATGGGGAGTTGCTGCATTCTTTTTGGAACCCTTTGCCATTGCTTCTTAAATGTTTACCAACATTTTGCTAAGACTGTTTATTTTGTTTCTTGCCAAAATGACATGAGAGGTTAGAGAATCCCTTTGAAATTTTGTAAAAGGAGGGATGAAAAATCTTACAGATTCCCTTATCAGCTTACCACCCTCATCACACTTATTGATAACCTCTGCAGCACAGGGACCAAAAAACAAACCTCTATTCAATGGGGAATTTAACATTTCCATTTTCACATCATCAGGGAGGCTCTGGGAACAGCCAAGGAAACCTCCTCAAAACAGTACCAGTGGTCATTGCCCTGGAAGGGGGATCAGCATAATGATATATAGACTTTAAATAATGAGTTGTGACCTGTAAAATGAAAGAAACTAAACCATTTAAAGCAGATTTTCCACTCAAGAAGAAACTGACAACAAATCATTCCTCTTACTTTCACAACAACATTCCTCTTATTTTCAGAACAAACTTTAATATGTGAGTCTGACAATTCAAAATTCTGAAAATTAAAGGTGCAGAAGCATATACTTTTCCCCATACTTGTCAATTAATTTCCCATTCTGGTCAGAAAGTGTAGAGTTGGAATTAACTAAATGTTTAACAGTAGTAGTTTTAAGCAAAGCTATAGCTGGTGGGTCAGGTTTGGGATGAATATATAAAAAAAATTAAAAGACTGGGGAACTTTAAATAATTCATGTGCCTTTTTATGGGCAGCAGGCTGACTAACAGGAACATTTCAGGCACTTGACTGGAAATTCGTTTGTAACAACTCATAGTATTTCTTAACGGTCAGGGAAACCTCAATGTTCACCCACTGAAAACATGGAAACATTCCAGAAATAATCTCAGAGAAAGAGAACTCCCCCACAGGCAGAATCAGATACTGTACTCTCCTTCAAATCTGATTCAGCAATTTGAGAAAAAAGCCCTGAATCTATCTCTTCATCTTCCTGCTCAGACTTAGAATCATGAATCTCTTCAAGAAAAGAGGAATCCCTGAATCCCTTTTTATTTTACCAGAAAACAGCTTATAAGAAGGATCACTAGACTGAGTTAGACCCTGAGCCAGCTGTGGTAAATAATTCCTGTCCAAAGAAATTTGAGCAGGAGCAGTTACATGTTTAGTTTTCTGTTTCTTTTTGAGATGAAAAATGGGGCCAACAGAGTTGGTAATGGCAGCAGCTTCCCCAGGGATGGGCATAATATTCTGATCAAATTGCTAGCCTGCTGTGGTGGCAAACGCTAGCTGCTTAACTTTTTCCTTTTACAGCTGGAAGAAGGACTGACTGTGGGACTGGTAGTTTGTTCCATGGTCAAGCCAAAAAGGGTGTCTCTTTCCCAGACAAAACAAGCAACATAAGCTTGTAAAAATCCAAAGTTGTTAAAAGTCACTTCCCCCCACAAGAACACAATAAAAAGTATTTTAATACATTTTGCCAGTCCCCAAATGCAAAATAAGCACAGTTTTTCCACAGAAAAAAACATGGTTTTCAACTGCTTTTAGCTACTCTTAAACTGGCAAAAAAGTGTGCTAACAGTCCTATAAGCACAGCTAATTCTCATGACAGTTTGTTAAAACACAAACTCCTATATGAAAAACAACTTTCCTAGCCAGGAAAGTACATTTAAATAATACATTTAAAATGTGTAAGGATTTTCCCCAAAGGGAACTTATTTGTCCAGCAAAGAAACAGCACAAGCTTACTAATACAAAGGCTACTATGGTACTACTGTGGCATGAAGGGTGCAACAAGTAGTGCTACAGAGGTCATCCAGATAACATTGCATGCAAAGTCAGTATTCTGGGCATATGGCTAATGTAAATTAGCCACATGGTCTGCTTCATAGCCATATTGTAGGACTGAAATAGCATGGTAGAGCACTTTAAAGGCAAGAGGTGGTATTCATAGTCATTGTGTTATGTGCAGTGGGAATCTGCGCAGGCTGCACCTAAGTGCAGCTTTGGCATGATTCATAGATGACAGCTGTACTTAAAAGCAGCCAGGTTAGCCACCTTGGCAAAAATCTTCTGTAAATGAAACTATAATGACATGCAAATGAGTAATGCGTAAAATCTTTGCAATGATGTTATGTAAATTTGTAGCTTTCCAGGGTCTATAGTAAATCACTGAACGCTTAAGTGAACGGTGCTTGATCGACCCTATGTAAGTGAAAGCTTACAATGTCGAAGTGTGAGAACAGTGATTTTTTTCCAAGGCAAAACAAATCACTGTTCCAGCAAAAAAACAGCAAAAATAAAAAAAATCAATTTCAAACATTACATTAAGTGGGGGGCTTTGCCCCCCACACACACACCCCCCCTACTTAAATATACCAACTCCGAGACCGCACTACAGTGCCAAAAACAGAAAAGTACCAAAGCGGCCAAGCAAATTCTTTCCCAGGGAAAGAATTCACTTAACAGCCGCTTCAATATTTTGCATTTTCAGCCTTTTAAGTTCGACCAAGACGCATTCAAAAGCATGCATCTTCAGTCTTCTAATATAGACCCATTTCCCCACCTACTTGCAATTCATAGATTTTTTTATGCTATATATCTCCATGCACACATGCTTTATAAAAGGCAAAGTTGTGCCTTTTCTAGCTACTTTGCAATCAACAAAGGTGTTTACTGTAGTTTCCAGTCTGTTTCTCAGTGAGAGCTACTTGCCTCTGCCATACAAAAATTGTAGGTGCCCAATGGCACTTGCAGGCCAAGATGGGGCAGATATAGGCAAAGATTGACTCATTTTAACTTTGGTAACCAAGAAATTCTTGATAGATTTAGTGGACAAGGACATAGTGAAAGCTTTAGTTAATTTGTCTTGGCCCAGCAATAAGGACTAGGAGGATGAGTGATCTTTCGATAGCGGTGGACAACAGAATATGTATAAGTCTACCTGTGTTTGCCAGGGGGGCTTTGCAGAGACAGACTGGGGGTACACTGGATACTTTTCAGGCTTCTGCCTTAAGTATACTTTAGCAGTTCCTTCATGTAGTGTTGATATGTGTGGAGCAGTATATTTATCTGCCAGTGTTGCCTCAGGGGTGTGCTGAAACTATGAGTACCTTCTACAGACTGGCACAATTTCCTGATGTGCGCAGTGCTATAGACTGTACCCAAGTTGTCATTAGGGCCCCGTATAGACTATGAGGGAGCATACCAGGAAGGGATACCATTTCATTAACTGACAGGTAGTGTGTGATGCATGGGGTACCTCACTAACATGTCAGCCCAGCATCCTGGCATTACCAATGATTCTCACACCTGGCTCACAAGCTGACTCTGCCACCTCTCCCCATGTGGTAGGATACCCCATAGTCACTTTGTTAGTGCAAAGTTTTCCCATTAATAGCAACATAAGTTTTATCTCCCCGCCCCTTCTTTTCCAGATAATATAGGCTACCCACTTGAACCTTTACTGATGACACCAGTCTAAGAGTGGTTAGCCTGTTAAAAGCCTAAGTATGTTGCCCAGACAAATCTGAGGGTGTCTTTAAGTATGACACTGTTACTCATACTTCTCAACCTGCAGAAAAGTAGGCACTTCCATCCAAAGGTCTGGACATTAGGTATCAAAACATGTTGGAACAATATAAGCACATTATCAAAGAGATAGTGTAAAATCTGTAGACAACTATTTCACAAAATTCTTTTCCAAAAGGTTATTTATTTTTATTTCTGAAAAAGGGAGATGTAAGATGTGTATCTTTATATAAATTACTGGAGTGACTAGTATGTTGGTCATGTAGTGTGGTTTTCTGCGTACTAGACAGCTTCAAAAATTACACATAATAAGGAGCTAGTCAGAAAATTGTGTAATGGGGTAAATGAAGCCTAAAATAGGGGCATACATCCAATAATAGGTACCTCATATGCAGGGGTAAATCAGGCATGTAAATAGACACTTTTCTTCAACATAGGAACAGTTGAGAGATCTGCTGCTACTGCACACCGAATGTTTACATGGTGATGCATTCTAACAACGTGATCATGCATCAGTCTGCTGTTCAAATGTCCCATGATGGCAGTGTGCAAATGTCCCATGATGGCAGTGTGCAAATGTCCCATGATAGCAGTGTGCAAATGTCCCATGATGGCAGTGTGCAAATGTCCCATGATGGCAGTGTGCAAATGTCTCATGATGGCAGTGTGCAAATGTCCCATGATGGCAGTGTGCAGCTCCTCCTATCATTCCTTGCACCAGTGCCAATAGTGATAGTAGGCGGTTAGTGGCAGTAGAACTGGGTCCCATGCAGCAAACTCTTGTATGGTACGTGGCTGAGCAAGCAAAGAGGTTGTGTCTAGTCCACAAGTGTGGCAGTGGTACCTTTAGCAAAAAGTCACATAGATAGTACTTGATGTATGCAGTGTTGTCTGCAGGCTATGCTGTGTGGTACATGACCTAATGTCAGTGTACGTCAAACATTTGAATTCATCTTTAAACAATTTTCCCCCCAGAGAATTACTTGTTTGCATTATGCATTTTGTTTAGTGGCATCATTCTTCCATTCTGATGCACAGTTGTCAGCTGCAAGCTGCAAGGTTAATGGTGGAAGCATAAGAAAAAAATGGACAAAATAATTATTTGATTGATTTATGTATTTTGTTTACCGGCTCGTGATTAAATATTCTGCTCATGTGAACTTATGCAGAAGTGCTTTTTAGGAATAGGAGTGCTGGAGCAAGACTGTTATTGGCAGTTTTCCACCTGAGTGCAGACCTATAGCTCATCTAGCACCCTAAGTCCTACCCCATCCCGTTAGCTCTTTATGTTGGCTTTCCCATAGTCTAAAAAAACATGCCCCCCTCTGTTCTTTGAGTGAAAAAAATGACTTTGGCTGGGTTAACTGGCCCATCCACTTCAAATCCCCTCCCCCTTCAGCTCTTCAAAAAGGAAGCAAAAACAAAAAAGAGACTTCAGCTGGGCTGACTATAGAAGGCTGATTGATCCATCAGATTCTTTACAGTCAAATCCACTCTCCCTCAGCTCTAAAAAAAAAAAAGGAATCCAGCTGGGCTGACTGTAGGCAACAAACTTCCTTACAGTGAAATTCACATGCACTCAGCTATAAAAATAGGAAAAAAGGACTTCAGCTGGGCTGACTGGGGGGAAGCCAAAAAGAAAAAAAAAGGACTTTGACTAGACTGACTACAGGAAGCTGATTGGTCCATCATCTTCCTTATAATCAAATCCATGTCCCCTCTGGGCTGACTGTAGGGAAGCTGATTGGTCCACTGGCTTCCCCTTAGGTTTTGAAAAGAAGAGCAAAAAAATAAATAAATAAATAAATAAAAGAATTTAGCTGTGCGTAAGAAGCCTATTGGTGCATTAGCTTCCACAGCCTGTAAATGCCCCCCTGAGAGAGAGAAAGAAAAAAGAACAAACAGCCTCTGTAGCAGCATTTTAGCACTGCTGCAGGAGGTTTCAATCATGCTGTCTACCATTTTCTCCACCGTTGTGCAGTCTTGGTGGTAATATATATAATTAGCAGAGGTGTGGTGGGTACAGCCCCCACACAGGGGATGCAGGGGGACTTGGTCCTCTAAAAAAATAGAGCTTACTGTATTTTTTTTGTTTGTTTTTGATAGGCTGTGTCAAATTGTGGTTCGACATGTTACTCTTTCAATGAAGCAACATATACCTATATATATATATATATATATATATATATATATATATATATATATATATATATATATATATATATATATATATATTTGTATCTATATGGGTCTACTTTAAAAGAACAAAATCCTGCATTACCGAACATGAAATGAATGAGATGACATTGCCAAAACCCCAGTTTCATGAATGACTGGAATGCCAAAGGATTTCACAGGGTAAGTACCCAATTGGCCACCATCTTACAATGAGACACACCGCACTACCTCAAACCCAGCCCCTCCCAACTAAATATACAAAATCCGAGATTGCACTACAGTGAGGAAAAGGGCAATTTCCCTTGTTGGCCACCTGGTTACTAACCCTGTGAAATCCTTTTTTTATATTTTTAATTTCTCTCTGCATTTTACACAGATCCAGGCATCCCAATGGCAGCCCAGCCATGTTCTTCCTAGGTCAGGAAACACTCACCACCTCCCTTTACCTGTCTGGGGCATCTTCACAGGATCAGGGTAGTAGCCCTGGCTCTGTGCCCCCCCCCCCAGTGTGTGGCAGCCTGGAAAGATGCCAACATTGCAAACTTCAAGGCCTTAAAGAGGTAGAGGTTGAGTGGGCAATGGAGAGACACATTCAGTCCATATAAGGCCTCCTTAAGCAGGTACAAAACTCCCTGTCCCAGTTGGTAACTACCTTTGAGCCACCAGAGGCCTACATCCCCACATCATTGGAGTCTCCCTCTGTAGGTCCATCACAGATGGGGGAAATTGAGGTCCTCCTGACCAGAGTGGGTCCTGTGCTTCGCACCTGTTCCCTTCTTCCATTTGTGTCTGTATGTCATCTCTATGTCAAAATGTCTTCCCACCATAGTATTCTCATCTGTCTTGTCTGTCTTTTATGTTGCATCTACTCCTTAACTATTCCCTAAGCCTTTCTCTTCTTCCTTTTTCAAATTTCATCTTATTTAAAAATTTGAAAAATAGTGGGGCTTATTCCTCACAAAAATATAGAACCTCTCCTCTCCCACTTCCCCCAGCACAACCCTCCAACCAGATTTCCTATCTTTCCCTTTCCCACCTTAATAAAAAACAACCACTGTGTCCACATCAGGACACCCTTACAGTCACTAAATAACACCTTACTGCTTTTTAAGTTTACTTCCAGACAGCTGTGCTGAGTGATGGTTTCCTCAAATAATTGTTAATGGTAAATTTGAGGCTCACGTATCAACTACAAAAATAGCCAAAAGGAATTGTGACTTTACACACATGTGGCTTTCATCACATATAACTGTATTTGTTTTATTCATTTTACTGTCTTTCAGACAGGCAGAGCTGTTGTGGGTGTCTCTGAACAGCACTTCACTTCTTTACACAGTTCTATTAAGTGGTACTGTCACCTTTCATCAATTACCCTTGCGCATATTCAAACTGTGGGACTATGAATACCGCCTAAGCTCTACCACACTATCTTTGAGCAGTGCAGTTTGGGCTAAATGCTTTATTTTACTGCCTACACCCATTGTTGTCTATGATAGCAGTGGGGAGGTTAGTACCATAGTTAATAAGTACTTTGAGGCTTCGAGGCTGTTTGTGAGTATGTGTATGCATGCATGTGTGTGTGTGTGTGTGTGTGTGTGTGTGTGTGTGTGTGTGTGTGTGTGTCTGTATGTACCTGTGCAGAATGTAACAGCACTGCATGGGTTAATAGGGAGAACACTAAAATAGTTGTTCCAGCTACATTGTATACTCTATATAGAAGCATGCAAAGGAGTCACTAATGAGCTTTTGCTCCATGTGACTCCTGCATATCTCTAAATCTTAACTACATACCTCTACTAAAACACAAAAATGAAGCACTATTAGTGAGATGGAAATAACCATTATCAGTACCTTCCAAAAAGTGAATATATAAAGTGTAGATCAATTTACATGACTGTTGGACACTGAAGTTCTGAGAGACTATAAAACAATGTACTTTATTGATCAGAACTTATTCATAATGGGGTTTCCTATTCTGATCCAACTGACATTGCCAATATCTTTGTCAGCAAATTTAGTGCCAACTTCACGCCTGAGATTTTTATTCAAAACCCTGAAAAGTCTAACTCCCTTATTCCCCAATTATCTCTAAAGATTTTTTACTAAAAGTGCTTACCAAGACCAAAAATTCTTCTCCCCTGGGAATCTGATAATATACCTGATTGCTTCATTAATAGTGCTAAACATGCCCTTGCAGACAGATTCCTCAAACAGTTTAACTTAAGTGTAGCCAATGGTTTTGTCCATGAATGGCACATTGCAGTGGTGATGCCCCTCCATTAGGTGGCCTTACAGCCAGCCCAGGTAATTACAGACATATCAGCCTTACAAGCCTCATCTGCAAAGTTAAGCAACATATTTTAAGTAACCTCATAAACTGTGATATCAAGAATCTTGTTAGACTTAACTCCCAACAGTTTAGTTTTGTGAAGGATAGATCCTGTCTGTTTAGCCTGGCAAACTTCTTTGAAAGATTTACAGAGGTTGTAAATGGTCGGTACACACTGCGTGTGGTGTATCTTGACCTGGCTAAGGCCTCTGATACCCATCCTGGCATCATACAAAAAGCTAAATGCTTTAAAACCAGCCTATGTATAGCAAGATGAATAGCAGACCACCTGAAAGACAGAACCCACACAAAGCAAGTTGTAGGTGCCTCATCACAAATTATGAAAGTGACCAAAGGTATCCCTCTGGGCTCAGTAACATGATATCTCCTTTTTGGTGTTTACCTCTCAGATTTTCAAGCAGAGAGCCAAAACCTCTGGCTATATCTTTCAAGCTGTTAACACAAGACATATGGATAAAGCCAAAAATAGTAACAATTTCCAAATATTGCTCTCATTAACTGAGAAAGTTGATAGAATAACATGATTTACATTAGCATATATTTTCTGAAGGGCATGGAGTCTGAAGCTGAAATGTCTGTCATTATTTAATGATGTCAGTCTTTGATTTGCCAAAAACACAAATTTTACCAAAAACAGACCAAAAATAATGAGGCAAAAATGTGGACATTTTGCAAAAATCTGGGCAGTTGAGAAGGATATCTCTGGTTAACAACATCTGCAGTTGATTGCAAACTAGGGATTATTATTAAGTCATCCTATGACAATCAAACCTTTCAAAATGAACTCTCCATAGAAAACTCTTGGTGTCCTAAAATGGGCTGAAAGTAAATGCTAACAAATCTACTGTCTTCACTTTTGAGAGACAACACCTCCCCTCATCATACAGCCCAGACAACACACCTTTAAAAAACGTAAATATATTTAGGAGGATCTAATTCATAAAACTGATGATTTAAAATATTGAAACACATATGAGCAGTGCAGTTTGGGCTAAATGCTTTATTTTACTGCCTACATCCATTGTTGTCTATGATAGCAGTGGGGAGGTTAGTACCATAGTTAATAAGTACTTTGAGGCTTCAAGGCTGTTTGTGAGTATGTGTATGCATGCATGTGTGTGTGTGTGTGTGTGTGTGTGTGTGTGTGTGTGTGTGTGTGTGTGTGTGTCTGTAGGTACCTGTGCAGAATGTAACAGCACTGCATGGGTTAATAGGGAGAACACTAAAATAGTTGTTCCAGCTACATTGTATACTCTATATAGAAGCATGCAAAGGAGTCACTAATGAGCTTTTGCTCCATGTGACTCCTGCATATCTCTAAATCTTAACTACATACCTCTACTAAAACACAAAAATGAGTTTGTTGATTGCAAACTAGGGATTATTATTAAGTCATCCTATGACAATCAAACCTTTCAAAATGAACTCTCCATAGAAAACTCTTGGTGTCCTAAAATGGGCTGAAAGTAAATGCTAACAAATCTACTGTCTTTACTTTTGAGAGACAACACCTCCCCTCATCATACAGCCCAGACAACACACCTTTAAAAAACGTAAATATATTTAGGAGGATCTAATTCATAAAACTGATGATTTAAAATATTGAAACACATATGAGCAAGACCATGTGGTTGACATTTTAAATTATCAGAAACCTATAAACAGGACAAACAATGCTTTTGTAGGGGGGCAAGCTCCTCTACACCCCCTCACAATAGCTAATTATATATCCTGACTCTGAGATTGCAGTACAGTGGGGAAAAGGGCATATTCCCCAATCCACACTGTATTGCAATCTCTGCCAAAATGATTCAATGTTTTAAGGCAATCTCTGCCAAAATGGTTCAATGTTTTAAAATGTCAGCCATGTGGCATAAATTGTATGAGTTTCATCATTTTAAATCATCGATCTTATCAACTAGACACATTTAGGGACCTAGACACTTTGGTTGATAGCTCTCTCTTGTCTAACCATCATGTAACAGTGGTTGTGAAAAAGCCTTTTATCTAACCTAGCTAATTGCCAAAGGATGATCATCAAGATATAATGAGGTTTTTAATCCCTTATGCACAGTATCAATCAGGCCAGTTTTCGTGTACAATACATAATTTGGGATGTACTTCACTAACTATATCAAACAATTAGAAAAACCTGAAAGGTTCCCTTTCAAAAAGAATATAGACCTTAGCCCCTTGGCTACCAAGAGAATATGGAAGCTCTATTCCTTTATTCAGTGGGTTATAGACATTTGAGGGGAAATCTCTGTCTTGCTTACAATGCCAATAAAGACTTCATTGTCCTGGATATCGATACTAGAACCATAGGGTAGCACATTAACTTTTGCTGCAAAAGGCTGTAGGTTCTATTTCCACACCAGGTAATTGGATTGATTTTTCCAGTAATGACACTGCAATGCAGCATTAGGGGTGATAAAATCATGAATGTGCCATTCTTCAGATGAGATGCTTAACTGAGGCCTCATCTGCCTGAGTTCATGGTAGTTCAGATGGCTGTAAAAGATCCCATAGCACTTATAGAAAAGTGTAGAGGAAGTTTCCTAGTGTTCTGGTCAAATTTTCCCTAGTCTGCATGAATACCTTCTCAGAGCTACCCTGAAAAGAATGCCATTGTGGTAGTAGGACTAACCCAGTCAATAAAGTGTAAATAAAATAAATACAAAAATAAATAAAATCAGGGAACAAAATCATCATGAGCAGATAAATAAAGCAGAGTGGAGGGACAGGTTTATAACCCAGCACTTCCCTGAACCTCCAGAATAAACTTCCCCTGCATATTAAGCAGTGTGACTCACTATCTTACTTTAAGTATAAATTTGGTGATGGAAAGGGTATACCCACCACGTTTATTCCAGGATTGGCAGTATGGCCCTTCTAGAGAAAGAAAGTACTACCTGAGGGGGGTACTTGTACTGCTAACATGAGAATTGTTAAGAGACTCATTGGACTTGGAATATCCATGAATCTATGTATCTCACAGAGGGTACAAAATACAAATACCTTTTTGTTCAGGTGCTTGCTTATTTCGTGATGTTTAATTTGAGCTTATTTTCACACTACTTTACTTTTCTTTGTCTGTTTTCTTGCTATATTTCCATCTCTCTCAACTTTCTGATTTAAAAGCCCGCATTTGCACTTGTTTCCCCACTTTCCTGTAACTAGTTTAGTCCAGATACAGATTCTTAGTTTTAGCACTTGAATTTACTTATTCATGATCAGCACTTGTTCAGAACTTGTTGTAAGCACTAAATAAGCTACTAATTACTACAGCACTCAACCTTCCTCATTACCTAGAGCAAAACAGTTTTGGTACTTACTTTCCTCACTTGCTTAGAGAAAAACAGCTCTTGTACTCACTTTCCTCACTTATCTAGAGTTAAACAATTTTTTATTCAGGCATGTCCAAGGGTCATCTCTCAATGTTCTCTCCTGTCTATCTGATGAATCTGGGCATCTTGGGGCAATGTAGAAATTGCCTCATGTACACAGACAACCCTCTCTTCCTACCACCCAACACTACAACCTGTGTGAAATGCACGTATGTAGCTAAACTGAAGGTAAAGCTCTCTCCAACCAAGACTGAACTTGACAGTCAAGAGGAGAGGGTAAACACTTACACCACACTCATCACATAGTCTCACTAAATCTACACCAACAAAATCCACACATAGAAACACAAAAACATTCACGGAGGCTCTCAATAATAATCTGCTCAAGCAACAGAGACCTCCAAAGCAGAAATGCAAGCAACCTCCACCCCCCAACACAACCCAAATGACACATAGCCCACAGACTCAGTGTACCACTCAACCACAACCAATAAGGCAAAACAACATACCCAACAGACTAGTTGTAGGTGACTCTATAGTCAGGCACACTGATGTCCCACTCACCAGGCTAAACAAGGAGAAGGTTACTGTCAGCTGCCTGTCGGGTGCCAGGATCAGCCACATAGCCCACGCACTTAGGTCACTCCACAACAAGTACAAATATGACTCTGTCATTGTCCATGTTGGTGTGAATGACCTGAGATGTACCTCCCTAGACTACATGAAAAGAGACATGGAAGAGCTCTGCGATCTTGTAGCCCAGGCAGATATGAACCTAACCATGAGTAGCATTCTGCCATCACCCAGAATGATACTGCAGTACAAGGACAAAATGATTGACTTCAACAATTGGCTAAGCTTCTGGTGTCATTCTAAAGGGATCCAGTATCTGTCTGCCTGGGATGACATGGTCAACAGACCACGATGCTTTGCCAGAGATGGCCTGCACCTGTCACCCCTGGGATTCCGGATACTGGCTAAGGTTCTTGCCACCCCTATAGTGCCTTTTTAGACAAGGTTCAAATAACAAATAACAAATTCACCACCATAACAGGAACAGGCAAGCAAAAACTGAGGGTGATGCTACTCAATGCTAGAAGTCTAAATCTCAAAATGCACTCACTCGAGGCACTCCTTAAAATGGAGACCATCGATATCTGTGCAGTGACTGAGACCTGGTTTAAGGCTCCAGAGAGCACCCTGCACTACCAGGCTATAACTCATACCACACTTTTTGGCCATGTAACACCAAAGGCAGAGGTGTGTCCATATTCATTAAGGATATCCACACCTCCAGGCTAGTTGCTCAGCATAATGCATCCGAGGTTATCCAAGTGCAACTTACTCTGGGCAAAACTGCAATCCAAATTGTAGCTTGCTACAGATCCCCCACCATGCCCCAGGATTCCCTCTCCTCTTTTCTTGATGTACTGGAAATTATTAGGGTTCAACCAAACACCCTAATAATGGGTGATTTCAACTACCCCCACCATTAACTCGGAAAACTACTCATGTATCAACTCCTTCACTCAAAGCTTTCTGGAATTCATTAACTCCAATGCCCTGGATCAGCTTATCCACACCCCCCACCAGGGACAACAATATCCTAGATCTAGTCATTATCAACATGAGTGACCGGTGTTCCACACCTGAGGTCAATGCCTCATTGGTCCGATCCAACCATAAGCTAATCACCCTAGTTATCCACTTCCTGCCCCCACCCCCCATTAAGGAAACCACGGTAAAAAATGTCCTCCAAAGCCAACTCCATGCTTCTTAAGACAGAAGTGGTGAACTTCATGATACCCATGCAGATGGACAATACAGTTATGACTACTGAATCCTACACAATTTCACTTTATAAGCACTTACACAAGTGCATGGATCGTGCTATCCCAAACAGAACCAAGACGCTATCCTCCAAAAAAGGAAGCCAATCTGGTGGTCCCCTACCATAAACAAACTGTACAACAGAAGGAAGAAACTGTTGCAAAAGAGAGTAAAATCCCATGAGTGGAGGAGCTCCCTGGTCAGCCTCAGTAAAAAGCTGCAATCCCTGATAAAGTCCTCCAAAGCTAGTTACGAAAACAAAATCACCACTGATTCTAAAGACAACCACAAAGCATTCTATAGCTATGTCAAGAATCTCCATGGCAACACTCAGATCTGCTCTGAGTTACAGCACAATGGCACTACATATACAGCCCCAACTGATATTGCCAACATCCTGGCAGATAGGTTCAGTGCTAACATTATCCCCCTCTCACCCCCTAAAGGGCCTATCACTATATCAGAAGAATGCAAAGTTCCTGTAATTTGGCTGCACAGGTAAAAAACACACTCTCCAAAGCCAAGAACACAGCATCCATGGGACCAGACAACATCCCAGGCTGCGTTCTACACAAACTACAGAACAAACTGGCACCCCACCTAAGTACCATGTTCAATCATAGCCTCACCTCAGGCTTTGTGCCTGCTGACTGGTGCACATCAACGGTTATCCCACTCCACAAGGGGGGAGCCACCATGGACCCCGGGAACTACCACCCCATTAGCCTGATAAGCCTGGTATGCAAGGCCATGGAACATATCATCATGGAACTTATAAACAAAGACATTGGTAATCTCCAAACTCTGGACACCACCCAATTCTGGTTTGTAAAAGGCAGATCATGTCTCCTAAACCTGATAGACTTCTTTGAAGAAGTTACCAAAGCCATAGACGAGGGTAAGGTGGTTCACACAGCCTATCTAGATCTTGCCAAGGCTTTCAACACCATCCCCCACTCTGGAATTGTAGATAAACTCACTAAACTAGGTATAAATCCCTATGTCACAAGATGGGTTGCCAACTGGCTCACTGACAGAACCCACACTGTGAAAGTAGCAGACTTCAAATCCGACTTCAGACCAGTGACAAGTGGAGTACCACAGGGTTCAGTCCTGGGTCCTCTCCTGTTTGGTATCTACTTTTCTGAAGTACAGGCTAACACAGAAGGTCTTTGGCTAATGAAGTGTGCAGATGACTGCAAACTAGGAGCCATAATCAAAACTCCTAATGATGTGGACATCCTACAAAAGGGCCTCACTGAGGCAGATGCCTGGTATCAAAGCCATGGCCTCAAGCTCAATGCCAAAAAGTGCATTGTCATCCGCTTTGGTAAAAGCTCTGTACCCATGAACTACAACATAGGCGGTAGTCTACTTAACACCGAAAGTGTGATAAGAGACCTTGGGATACAGGTGGACAGTAGTCTCCCCTTTGATAATCACATCACCACAGTAGTCAGGAAATCCTTCTACATGGCACACCTCATCACAAAAGGTTTCTCATCCAGAAAAAAAGAGGTCATTGTTCCCCTCTACTCATCACTCATTAGACCGATTATAGAGTACAATGCCCCTTTTTGTATGTACCTCACAAGACATCTACAACAACTGGAAAAGCCACAGAAATACAGCTTCAAACAGATGCCCTACGCAGACCATCTCAAAAAACTCCAGCTTTACTCCGTTGCATATCTCCTACTCAGAGGTGATCTCTGCCTAACATACAAAGCTATGTCAAACCCAGAGCTGTTGGACATGCTCCACTTAAAGAAATCCCAATCCCTCCGAGCTACACGGTTTATAGACCTCAACCTTGTCACCACAATAAACAGAACATGCCAGAGGGATAGATTCCTGTCCCAGAGACTTCCCATACTCTGGAATAAACTACCTATCTATATCAAACAAAGCTCCTCATTAGCACTCTTCCAGAAGAATCTTGATGATTGGATGGGAAATAGGAAATTCACTCCGGGGATCACTTCTGTGGCTCTGCCCGACAGTGGCACAGGAAAATAATTTTCTTGGCTGGCAAAAGCCAGGGTACCTTTTTGTTTGGGTTTGTATAGGCCCTAGGGCCAATAGCCTAGTACCTACCTATGACCTATGAACCTATATGTTATAGTGGTATCTATGGGCATGGGATTGGACCGTATGCCATTCAGTTGACTCTAAGACTGTTGTAGGTCAGAAACAGATAGAGACCTTTTTTTTCAAATTATTTGCTTGTTTTATAAGTTAAAGTGACATCAGAGTGAAAATAATTAAGAAAAAAGGTTGAGGGGGCAAAGCCTTCTGCATCATGGGTGCAGGGAGGCTTGCCCTCCTTCAAAATAAAAAAAAATGGTTTAATCTTTATGTAATTTTGTGCATGTCTTATTTTTTATACAAAACCAACTTACTTTCAATTACATTTGTTTAGCTGTTATGCAGACTCGGGTGAGTAGTCTTGGGCAACAGATATTGTGCCTTTGTATTTATAGCATTTAGGTTTCAAGACACAGTAGAGGTATTCCACAGGTATTATAAAAGAATAGCTGATGGTATTACATGCCAAATATTTTGAATTTAGTGCATGAAAAATTATCTATTCATTATTTCAGTTATTTTTTATTTATTTTTAACCAAGGTAGTCTGGGGACATCAAATACAATAAAGACAAAATACAGACAGTAAGCATTAGCATTGTAAGGATGGGGCAAAGGGAGCATGTGCCCCAGGTGCAAGGTATTAGAGGGCGCAATCCTGAAGTACTATACATTATTCTTGTGAATTTTTTTTATCTTCCAATGAAGAGCTGTGGCAGGGTGTGTGTGTGTGTGTGTGTGTGTGTGTGTGTGTGTGTGTGTGTGTGTGTGTGTGTGTGTGTGTGTGTGTGTGTGTGTGTGTGTGCGCGTGTGTGTGCGTGTGTGTGTGTGCTTTATCAGTACATCATATCAACAGATGCTACACAGCCTTACTATCCTTTCACACAGTTCTGTAAGAACAAGTCGTTAAAAGAAATATAATTCGTGCTAATCAGAATTAAACAAATCTTTGTAGTACTTCACACCAAATAACTTAACAAGGGGGGTAATGTATGTAGCATACATTTAAATTAGTTGACAAATTCAGAAAAATATATTCTAATGGCAAAAAGAGACAACAGAATAAGGCTATCTGCCCATTTAAGTACCTTGACATTCTATAGCCCCATCATTCCTGCCTTCTCCTTTCCCCTTTGTCACCTATTCCATGCCATGTTGGATATCCCTGCGGATTCCCTCTCCACCATCCATTCTGGTACTCCAAACATTTCATGGGTAAACAATCCTCCCTGTAAAGAAGTACTTTCAGAGATCCAGGAAGTAGTTAGTCCTCCCTGCAATCTGTTACTTGTGTCACCTCCTTCCTCTGCTGACATTTCTGTTGTTAATGACTCTTTCACATCCCCCTGACATGATGTTGTGCACCAATATCATGTCCTCTTCTGTACTTCCTGTTCAGGATGAGCTCTTCACATCTTCTTGATATGATCTTGTGGACAAATATTGTGTATCTTCTGCCCTTACTATTCTGGATGACCCCTTCACATCTCCCTGACATGATTTTGTGCACAAGTATCATGTCCCCTTTTGTACTTCTTGTTTAGAATGATCACCTTTGCTCTTCTGGTTTAAATAAGAAAAGTTCAGCTAATCTAATCTCTGGTTATGTTCCTTTCCCTCCGTCTCACACACCCTTCTGGTTGCTTTTCCCTAAACTCTTTCTAAGCTCTGTAAATGAATGATTTTATTTTTCCCTTTTCTACCTGTGAAGTATAGATGATAGCATGAAAATGAGTTTCCTCTGAGGTAGGATGGGGAGTGATATTATTAATGAGAGCAGGTTAAGTTATGACATTGTTATTAAAGCATTTGTATGAGGCCTTTCTGAATAATAATCGTCTAAGACTAGTCATGAATTTAGGAAAGGAGGCAATATATTTCAGGTCTTTTGGGAGGAATTTCTAAGTTTGTGACACCGTCACAATAAAACTGTGATCTATGCAGTGAAAGCTGGATCATGGTGTATGAAGGTCATATATAGGTGAGCTGATGGAAGAAACCTGCATTTATGTTAAGAGATATGCTTGGTAAGATAGCTAGTTAAGAATGGGGAATATTCCAAATTTAAGCTGAAAAAAGAAGAAGAAGACTAGTTTAAAAATAACTAAACAAAAAAGCAGTTTAACTCTTTGTGATTGGGAGCCATTTAAAGTTTGCCAGTAACAGGTAATAGTGTTCTATTCGGAGGAAAGCATGCTAAACTTCCATCATATATTGTTGTAAGACATTTGTAGAGATAAACCTTTCTTTTTTTTTTTTTTTTTTGGCAGATGCAATTCTAGGTAGCTTGTATTCTACCTGGGTGAGGATTACTCCTTTACAAATTTTCCATCCTGACTTCTACAGATTGAAAGTGAGGTATTCCTTTTGTTCAGTAAAGAAGTGCATTGATTTAGGCTTAGTTACTTCCACATGGCACTGGAATTAAAGTTGTTGATTCATCCAAATATCTAAGTATATGAAGGGTTTTGTGGTTTCTAGCAAGGATATTGGCAGGTATACTCTATGTACATTATAGCGTACAGTGTGGCAAGGCCAGGGGGTAGCAAACATCCTCCCCTGAAAAAAGTCCTTGCTTAATTGGCTCACTTTTTAATGAGCTTCTCCAAATTCAAATTCCATTGGTTATGCTTTTTATTGTCTTGTTATTGGCTGCAGGTGTATTGGTGGGCTGCTTAATTCCTACTAAATAGAGCTGCAGCTAAATCCTCAATCCTTTCTTTCAACTGGTTTCAGTGGGCAAGCAATGACTTGAGTTAAGAAAAAACAATGTGTTTTTATTTCCTTAGCTGCCTGTGTCTTTCATAGCTGCTAAAGGCCGTCACTGAACTTGCTTGCACTGAATGAAATGTTTCTTTTCTTGCTGCTTTGTTCTCTAGAAGCTGGACAATCTGTCAGGTCCAGTGTGTTGAGTTCTGCTGTGTGAGTGTGCAGTGTAGAGTGCAGTCCGCACACAGTAAAGTTCTTTATTGGTTGTTTATTTATTTATTGATTTATTTGTTTTTTGTGAAGAGACAGACTGGCCAGCAGTGAGGAGAGAAGGGGAGGATTCAAACAATTGACAGACACTGAGCTTCAGAAGTTTCAAGCTATAACATATCACATAAACAATATCTATTTCCGGAGGTTTCCTATCATATAGGCTATTCTCTTAAATATTTAGGAGTCTTTTATGATCATACCTCTTCTTCCATTCTGCATACTAATTTATCCAAAACATGGCTTTCCATTTCTCAAGACATTTCGAGATGGCAACAACTAAAACTCCCCATGCTTGCTAAAGTCTCCATCATTAAAATGAATATTTTCCCTAAACTTCTCTATCAACTAAATGCATCTCTTTCCTACACCTCGAAGGCCTTTTTGACCAAGATACATAAAACTTTTGCGAAGTTTATTTGGCACCCCAAATCGGTTAGAATCACATATCAAAGACTTACCCTACCAAAGAATAGGGGGGGCTTGGCGCTGCCCGATCTACTCCTTTACTACAAAATTATCCAAGCAAATAGGATATTCACAATCGCAAACTATCAGCCGGTTGCCCATACTTGGACTCCTCTTTGGGTCAAACTATGGTATAATCATACCTTAGACAACAACATTAATCCAAAAGCTTTACCCTTTCTAACCAAATCAAGCCTTAAAAAGATAAAATTACATTCTTCCCTAAAAGGGTTAGTCAAAGCATTCCAAGAACTTTTCCAACTCATTAAACTAGGAAATGCTCTCCTCCTCTTTCAGCCATTTCACCTTAACCCAAATATAAATATAAATAATAAACTGATTAACCTAAATAACGTCCCGTTAATGAAAGACTACTCCTTATGGGATATACACAAATATAATCACTTATCCCTAACAGAACTTCATACGGTGCTAGGCCTACCCAAAAAATATATTATCACTCTGAGGCAATTAAAAGAGACTACCATATCATGGGTCTCCTACTTTCCCAGTTCTAATATGGAACAAAACCAGGTTGCTTCTTTACTTAAACACCTAACTAACAAGAAAAACATGGTCTCTATTGCCTACAAGAATTTTTCTGAACTCTCAAATCAAGGAAAAATCATATTCGCGGATTACTGGGACCATCAAGGCCTAAACATCTCAATAGAACAGAAGCTCCGGGCAATTAATTATACACTCATGTATTCGCCATACAAAAAACTGTGTTATACACAATTTATGGTTACCAATAATCTATATTTAACCCCAGTACATTTGAATAAATTTGACCCAAATATCTCCACTACATGCTCCTGTTGTTCGTGCCCACATGCAGATATTATGCATATATTATGGTCCTGTAGGTATTCTCAGAGTATCTGGTGCTCACTTAGGTGCGTTTGGAGAAAATGGGGTACCATAAATCTACACTGTCCTGGGAGATGGCCCTACTACATATCACGAGTATCTATATACCAAAATTTAAACTTCGTGCATTAATTATTGTGTGCCTCCTGATCAAACTCTACATCACCAAACATTGGTTGGATCGCTCCAAAATATCCTGGAGGGATTTTAAGACTTTAGCCATTAAATACATCTCTTCACAAAAACTACTAATAACTAATTCCTGTAAAAGGGCAACATATCAAAGATTATGGGACTTTATCTTCCTGCTCTTGGACACCGAGTAACAATTAACTCTTATAGTTATCTCATTTTACCTTTCATACTTTTGGCTTATACACTGACTCACGTATTTTTCTTAGTAATTATCCCGGTAAATGGATCTGGGAAAGAAAATTACGTGACACCCAAATCACTTCCCCTCTACAGGATTATAGGAATAAATTCAAGGGCATTGTAGCATATTACATGAAGGCTCAACAGAAATTCACAAATATGTAAATGGTGTTGTTTCTCTTTTCTTTTTTTCTGGCACTTATGTATATATGTATATAGGTTATTTTTTTTTATATACCTGTACTTTTTATGTAAAACTATTACACTAATTATTGTAACATGTTTATTCTTCCCTCTGTTTCTGTAAATCAATAAAATTGTGTTTAAAAAAAAAAAAAGTTTCAAGCTATAAGGTTTAGTCTGCTTTAGGTTAGGACTTCTCATATGGTATTTTAATTCCTGCAAACTAAATGCAAGGTAAGAGTAGATAATAGAAATGTGCTGTACTAGTAGGCAATGACTGTCATAAATTAGTTTGAAAGCAAGTTTACCCACTGGAAATGTTGCTCTATATGTTAATAAAAGCCATTTTTTTTAACATTTAGCAATGGTGCTCAGAACTGTAAAAACACAGAACATTATTCTCAACCTTTTGCAGAGCACTTGAGTTCTGAGCTGAATGGGTGGCAGAGAATGTATTTTTGAGACTAGGTTGTAAGCTATAGTGAGTCTAGCATCTGAAGAATGGAGATGAGAAACTTTCTGGACAACTTTTAGATAAAGAACGACATTGTGAACTTATTTGTCAATATGTGCAGAGAAGTTAAGGCTCTGATCATGTGTAATTGTGACGTATTTAGGTTGATCAACAGCAGATGCTTGAAGTCCATGAGACAGTGTTCCCAATGGTTCCAATGTTGAGTTTGGTAGAGGTAGGGGACATGATCTAATAGTTTGTACTTTCTCTTTGAATTCTACATTAGATGGATGAGGTGCTTCACGTTATACGCATTACTTGGCACTTTACCTGTATAAAGCGAATAAGGACTAGATTTGTCGAGTTTAGCTCTCCAGTGTTGAACTCCATAATCACTCTGTTCCATATAAAACTGCTTGTCTCATTCTGTTTGTACATCGGCAGTGTCTCCTTTTTTGTGTGAGTTAACCTTTCTTCTGCATTTGTGTGACCACGGAGTCAGTAAATATAGGACAAGGGATGGAGTTGTCCACATAGGGTTCTGGGGGGGGGGGGGGTTACCCTCCTGCTAACATGCTTTTATTTAGTGTTTCTTCACATTAAAGCTTTAACTAGTTTGTTTCTCAATATGCACCTTGAAGGGACTGTCATTCTTTGAAACACAGGAAAAGTGCTGTCCATATATCTTTCAGCAAAGGGAAAGCAAATAGGTTTTGATGATATTTTTTGCAGGTGTGAGGGATGGTAAAATACTTGATCAGTGTGTAGCTAAGCTCTGTGGTTTATTATATTTCTTACTACAGCAGTTGTGCATGTCCAATATTTTGGTATTATGAATGTTTTACAACAGACATTACTGTCTAACATTTAGGAAGAAATTGTTTAATGTAATAAGAAAACATCTGAGATGCTTGACGAATCAGACTACAGAAACAGTGTTTTAATGGTATTCTAAAGTCTGACTGTTGTGGTCCAAAGCAGTTCAGAGGTCCAGAGGAGGTTCAGTGATGGAGGCAAAGCAGCATAGTTACATGGAGGGACAGCAGTACCAGACCTCAGAGTACAAATTGAAAACACTGTCTACACCCCTGATTTATAGAGGGATTTGGCTGTTGTAAAGTCTTCTAATGAAAGTCAGGAAAGTTTTTGCTGGATCTGGAAATTATAAACCCAGTTTTTGGAGTTTTTTTTTTTTTTATTGGAAGGGTTAGACCTGCAAAACAACATGTTGTTAATATATAGGAATATGAGATTTGTGGAAAGTCAGCTGGCAGTCTTTTTAAAAACAAGAACAGTATTGATAAAAGGTTGAATCTCTGTAGGACTTCTTTAATAAAGAAGGCAATCAATGAAGTTAACTACCTATAAAGACTCTAAATATTTTTTTAGTTAAGAAATTTTTAAACCAGGGAAGAGCTTGACTGCTTATACCATCCTGAATAAGTGAGTTAAGGAGCAGAAGGCTGTCTACGAGGTCAAGCACTTTTGGCCAGGTCACTGGAAATAGAGCTGATTAAGTTGCCTATACTTATCTATAGAATGATGTCATCTATAAGGGTACATAAAGCAGTTATGGTGCCTTTCCCCAACCAAATACCTAAATATTCATGGAGTTTAGGGTAGACAAGTGTTACAAATGTTTTACCTACAGTTAGTAGAATGCAGGTATGTCTGAAGTCATTTTTGGAGGCTGTTTAAGGAACTTTAGAGATAGTAACAGATGAAGAAGTTACAGACCAGAGGCATTAGCTGATAAAGTGTTATGAGGTTTGGGAATAAGAGAAACACTTAATGGCAACTCTATCCTAAGGATGATAAAACTAAGTGAAATGAAGAGCCTGAGAGCAAGGCAATGTTTAACCACAGCATGTATGTCATTCGCAGTTGTTGTTTGTCTTTCGGCTTTTCCCGGTTAGGAGTCGCCACAGTGGAACTCCAGTCTGCTAATGATTGGCAGTGGATTTTTTACAGTGCCGAGTTGCCAGCCCAACACCCAACCTTCAAAGAAGGCACACCCATTCATGCATGCACCTACCTGCATGTCTTTAGATGTCACTCAGCCATGAGAAGGACATGCAGACTCCACACAGAAGGTGCTCCAGCTGAGAATCAAATGGGAGAATCTCTTGCTGTGAGGTGACAACACTAACCGCTGAGTACCAAATACTGAAAGTGAATGTTGAATAATTCTTTGCTTATTTGTTGTTTGATTAAACTTTATTAATCCATACAATACATTACATTCATGTATAATGCACCATACCTCTGCAGGGGTTAGCTGCTTCATTTCCTATCCTGTCCCTTCCTTGTTTCCCTTTGGGCTCACCCTATCCTTTCTCTTGACGTGATTGTCACTCTTGCAGTATTCCAATACCTCTTTCCATTACTTTGTCAATTTTAAATTCAGTCTTTTCCACATTCTAGTCAGTTTTTGCCATTTTCTCCTCACATCCAGAAACCATTTGTGCAATTTGTGCTCCTATACTGATTCTGTCCTTCTACTTTTTAGAAATGATGGTTTTAAATTCTTTTGTTAGCAGTCTTATAATGTTCATTTCTCTTTCTTTCCAGATGCTGTCCTCTTTCTTTATTCCCCATATGCTGAATTCCCAAGCAAGCCCTGTTTCCTTCTGAAGTAAGCCTACACAAATATTTCTGTCTGCTTACAGATGTCTTGTCCCTACGCATAATCCAGGAATATATTGGTCATTCCTGACTCTTTCTTCTGAAACCTCTATCTAGTACCTACTATCCTCCTTTTTGCCTTTCTTTACCAGTCTCATAGAGTTAGATACTATCAATGCAGCATTCTCAGACGTTGAGTTTCTGTTCTTTATACTTTCTGCATGTGCTTCACTGCTGAATTGTCTGGCACAGCTCTTTTGAGAGTTGTAAATAACCTCCTAGTGGTGAGGAACTGGCATAGTCCTGATTCTCCTTCATCTCTCAGCCATTAGACATTAGTGAAGTAATTCAGTCCTGGTCCTCCTTAATGTCTCAGTCATCAGACATTAGTGAAGTTATTCAGTCCTGGTCCTCCTTAATGTCTCAGCCATCAGACATTAGTGAAGTTATTCAGTCCTGGTCCTCCTTAATGTCTCAGCCATCAGACATTAGTGAAGTTATTCAGTCCTGGTCCTCCTTAATGTCTCAGCCATCAGACATTAGTGAAGTTATTCAGTTCTGGCCCTCCTTTATGTCTCAGCCATCAGACATTAGTGAAGTTATTCAGTCCCGGTCCTCCTTAATGTCTCAGCCATCACACATTAGTGAAGTTATTCAGTCCTGGTCCTCCTTTATGACTCAGCCATCAGACATTAGTGAAGTTATTCAGTCCTGGCCCTCCTTAATGACTCAGCCATCAGACATTAGTGAAGTTATTCAGTCCTGGTCCTCCTTAATGTCTCAGCCATCAGACATTAGTGAAGTTATTCAGTCCTGGTCCTCCTTAATGTCTCAGCCATCAGACATTAGTGAAGTTATTCAGTCCTGGTCCTCCTTAATGTCTCAGCCATCAGACATTAGTGAAGTTATTCAGTCCTGGTCCTCCTTAATGTCTCAGCCATCAGACATTATTGAAGTTATTCAGTTCTGGCCCTCCTTTATGTCTCAGCCATCAGACATTAGTGAAGTTATTCAGTCCCGGTCCTCCTTAATATCTCAGCCATCACACATTAGTGAAGTTATTCAGTCCTGGTCCTCCTTTATGACTCAGCCATCAGACATTAGTGAAGTTATTCAGTCCTGGCCCTCCTTAATGACTCAGCCATCAGACATTAGTGAAGTTATTCAGTCCTGGTCCTCCTTAATGTCTCAGCCATCAGACATTAGTGAAGTTATTCAGTCCTGGTCCTCCTTAATGTCTCAGCCATCAGACATTAGTGAAGTTATTCAGTCCTGGTCCTCCTTAATGTCTCAGCCATCAGACATTAGTGAAGTTACTCAGTCCTGGCCCTCCTTAATGTCTCAGCCATCAGACATTAGTGAAGTTATTCAGTCCTGGTCCTCCTTTATGTCTCAGCCATCAGACATTAGTGAAGTTATTCAGTCCCGGCCCTCCTTAATGTCTCAGCCATCAGACATTAGTGAAGTTACTCAGTCCTGGTCTTCCTTAATGTCTCAGGCATCAGACATTAGTGAAGTTATTCAGTCCTGGTCCTCCTTAATGTCTCAGCCATCAGACATTAGTGAAGTTATTCAGTTCTGGCCCTCCTTTATGTCTCAGCCATCAGACATTAGTGAAGTTATTCAGTCCCGGTCCTCCTTAATGTCTCAGCCATCACACATTAGTGAAGTTATTCAGTCCTGGTCCTCCTTTATGACTCAGCCATCAGACATTAGTGAAGTTATTCAATCCTGGTCCTCCTTAATGTCGTAGTCATCAGACATTAGTGAAGTTACTCAGTCCTGGCCCTCCTTAATGTCTCAGCCATCAGACATTAGTGAAGTTATTCAGTCCTAGTCCTCCTTAATGTCTCAGTCATCAGACATTAGTGAAGTTGCTCAGTCCTGGCCCTGCTTTATCTCTTAGCCATCAGACATTAATGAAGTTATTCAGTCCTGCTGCTCACTGGGCTCTCAGTAGCAATGGTACCAGTGACCATGGGGTGTTAAGGAAATGGGTCTGTACCGTCTGTGTTCTCTTTTCCACAGGCGTTGATTGTTTGCCTCTGATATTTTGTGGCACGCACAGAGGATGGTCTTGCAAGTAAATTTTTCCTTAAGCTACCCACTGTAGATTTCATTATTACTCCATTTTTGGTCCATTCTTGGTCCCTTGTTGTTCACTGTTCATGTACTTCTCCTGAAAGAAGTAATTCTGGGGTAAGGCTTAACTTACCGGTGTTATGCTGATGCCAATCAAGTCTTTGTCTCCTTTCCTCAGAAATGAGTGTCACTTCTTGCTAGTTTAGAATAAAACTTTGATGCCATCCTTAACTGCATAAAAAGTAGCCAATTCAAGCTCAACCAAAGCAGCAGAGAGATAAAGACTGTTTGCCACCCCAACCCCCATCTCATTGCTCCTAGTCTTTCCCTGTTATTACTTGTGGAAGAAATAGATTGTGAATGTACACTTTGGGTATTCTCTTTAAGGATCAGCCATTACTGATGGGCTAAATGTCAACCATGCTCTCCTTCTTCCATCTAAGGGGTACAGCCTAAATCAAGCACTTCATTTTCTCTGAGAACATTTATAAGGTTACCCCTACTTTGGCCTCTTCACATTTGTATTACTGCAGTGCCCTTTGCCTGGGGATTGATACTGATGATCTGGTTCACCTGCTGGTGTTGCACGGTGCTGTTAAAGAATGGGAAAACTGTACATCAACACCCCAATTGGAGAATGAACGTTCTCCAGCAGGGTATTAATATACAAGTAATGCCCACTGACAAACGAGTCCGCCACTTCACAGCAGCATATCAACTTGCAGTAGAGCTTGAACTGCAAAAAAAAAAAACTAATGGCTGCCATTATTTTTATGCTCCCTAAAAAAAGACAGACTGTTTGCATATGTGTGTGTGTATATGTATGTATGTGTGTGTGTGTGTGTGTGTGTGTGTGTGTGTGTGAGAGAGAGCAATTCAAGAGAGATCGAGAGAAAGCGAGTGTGATCTTGTGTGAGTGAATGTGTGTATGAAAGCAGAAGAGCCTGTGTATGAGAGATCGAGAGTGAGACCGATCCTGCATGAGTGAATGTGTGTATGAAAACAAGGGAGACTGTGTGTGTGTGTGTGTGTGTGTGTGTGTATATATGTATGTGTGTGTGAAACCAGAAGAGACTGTCTATGTGTGTATGAGAGAGAGAGAATGGGCTCTATGTAAAATTGTTGTGTTTTACTTGCTTATTATTTCTTAAGCCTGTGGTGTCGGGCCACATAACACCCCTAGGCGGGTATTAATTACACATTAGCACACACCCTGTCAGGCATTATTGCTTGCTTAATAGCCATGTTCATATAGTGCCATGCTGTGCAGTGATCACTGCCTGACGTTGCCTTGTGGGTAGTACATAGTGCTGCCATATGTTCATTAACCAGTATTAATCATCAAATTCATATTATGTCTGTTCCGTACAATGTGCAGTGCCCATCGTTGCCTTGTGGGTAGTACATAGTGCTGCCATATGTTCATTAACCAGTATTAATCACCAAATTCATAATATGTCTGTTCCGTACAATGTGCAGTGCCCATCGTTGCCTTGTGGGTGGTGCATAGTGCTGTCACATTTTCAGTAACTATTGTTAATAACAAAAAAATGATGTACAGAACATGGAGAGAACTGTTGCAGTGTAATGGCATATATAATGAAAAATCAATGTAGCAAAAAAACACAAAAAAACAAACATAGCCAGAAAATATAATAGTTTTTTTTTGTGAAAGTGTCAATGGAGGCCATGTTCCTAATGGTTTAAGGCTTTGGTGCTTTCCGAATGGTGTGGATGGAGGTTCTATTTTACATCAGGGATTCAATGAATTTTTTAATCTGCAATGTTGTGTGTTTATGAAAATTCTTGTTAAGGATAACATCAGACAAATGGAACTGTTGGAAAAGGACATTAAAAAAGGAAGCCAATCTGGTGGTCCCCCACCATAAACAAACTCTACAGTAGAAGGAAAAAACTGTTGCAGAAAAGAGTGAAGTCCCAAGACTGGAAAAACTTCTTGTTAGCCTCAGCAAAAAAACTTAGATCCATCATCAAATCCTCTAAAGCGAGCTATGAAAACAAAATTGCTGCAAATTCGAAAGACAGCCACAAGGCATTCTATAGTTATGTCAAGAATCTACATGGCAATACTCAGATCTGCTCTGAGTTACAGTACAACGGCAATACATATAGAGAACCAACTGATACTGCCAACATATTGACTGACAGGTTCAGTGTGAATTTTACCCCCTTTTCACCCCTTAAAGGGCCTATCACAATACCTGAGGAATGCCAAGTCCCTATTATCACAGCTACACAGGTAAAAAACACACTGTCCAAAGCCAATAATACAGCTTTCATGGGACCTGATAATATCCCTGGCTGTGTTCTACATGAATTACAAAGTGAACTGGCACCACACCTGAGTACCCTGTTCAATCACAGCCTCATTTCAGGCTTTGTTTCTATTGAATGGCGTACTGCTACAGTCACCCCACTCCACAAAGGGGGAGCGACTACAGACCCTGGGAACTACCATCCCATTACCTTGATGAGTCTGATATGTAAGGCTATGGAGCGCATCATCATGGACCTTATAAATAAGGACATAGGGAATCTCCAACCTCTGGACCCCACGCAGTATAGGTTTGTGAAAGATAGATCATGCCAGCTCAACCTGATAGAATTCTTCAAGTCTGTCACCAGAGCTGTGGATGAGGGCAAGGTAGTTCACACAGCCAGTCTCAAGGCCTTCAACACCATCCATCACTCAGGAATCATAGATAGACTCACTAAACTAGGCATAAACCCCCATGTAATAAGATGGGTTGCCAATTGGCTCACTGATAGAATCCACACTGTGAAAGTAGTGGACTCCAAATCTGACTACTGACCAGTTACAAGTGGTGTCCCACAGGGATCGGTCCTAGGTCCTCTCCTGTTTGGCATCTACTTCTCTGAAATTCAAGCCAACACAAAGGGACACTGGCTGACCAAGTTTGCAGATGATTGCAAACTGGGAGCCATTATTGATTCTCCAACTGATGTAAACATTCTACAAAAAGGCCTCATTGACACCAGTGATGGGTGCCAGAACCATGGCCTTAAGCTCAGTGCCAAAAAGTGCATTATCATTCCCTTTGAGAAAAATTTGGTGCCCATGAACTACCACATAGGTGGTAGTCCACTAAACACCAAAGGTGTGATAAGAGACCTGGGGACACAGGTTGACAGCAACCTCTCCTTTGATAACCACATTGCTACTGTAGTCAGAAAGTCCTTCTATGTGGCACATCTCATTACAAAAGGTTTCTCATCCAGGAAGAAAAAGGTCATAATCCCTCTCTACTCATCCCTCATTAAACCTATTATAGAATACAATGCCCCATTTGGTATGTACCTCACTAGACACCTACAGCAACTGGAAAGGCCACAAAAATACTTCACTAAGAGGATCATAGGCCTTAGACACATGCCCTATATAGACAGACTCAAAAAACTCCAGCTATACTCTGTCTCTTATTGCCTACTTAAAAGGTGATCTCTGCTTGACCTACAAAGCCATGTCTGACCCACAGCTGCTAGATATGGTACAGCCAAAGAAATCCCAATCCCTCCATGCCACACGCTCCAGGGACCTTAACCTCATTACCACAATAAACAGAACATGCTGGTGGGACAGGTTCTTAACCTAGAGACTTCTCATACTCTGGAACAAACTTCCCATTCACGTCAAGCAGAGCACTTCACTGGCCCTCTTTAAGAGAAACCTTGACAAGTGGATGGGCAATAGGAAGTTCACCCCGAGGATCACTTCAGTGGCCTTGCTTGACAGGGGCACTGGGAACTAACTTTGGGCAGCATGATGTCAGTGAATCTTCTTGGGCTAGGCTTATATAGGCTCCACGGTCATTAGCCTAGTACACACCTATGAACCTATGAACTTATGAAGAAGAATGTCAAGAATATTATTTCAGACCTTCTTCTTATGAATTACAGAGAACAGTATTTGAACATTTTAACAATATTGACAAAAAGTTAAGGAAGTAGGGAATGAAAGGATAAAAAACTGTCTCATGATGACACAGATTACAAGAACAAATGGATATGTCCCATTTCACAGAAATTTAAAAACACTAAGGGGGACATCAGAGGAACATCTAATCAGAATGATAAGATCAGTAGTGAACATCAAGGTGATGTCCCTTTAGGAAAAACAGTCATCAGGAGGTCATCAAGATTAGAGCAACAGAATGGACAGCAGAGTCCATCAATCACTCAACAGTATACAACCCCTCTTAAAGGCTCGAGATGGGTACCATATCCAGTGTGTTACAATGGCAAAGAAAGGTATCAAGGCTAGAAACAACACTATAATTAATAGATAAAGGTACTGTCAAAACCCTATAACTTCATAACTTTAAAGTATATAATTTCACTAGCTATGTTAAGAATAAACATTTAGAAATTTTTGAAAACGGTTTAACCTTTGTTCTGGCTTCTAGAATGGATTTGGTAGACTCCTTAACAGAATTATAGTTGCTTGTGAGAAAATTAAATTTGGATTTTATTTCTGGTGATAAAAAGGATCATGATACTGGTCCATTTGTGAGAAGTAGTTGCTATAACCCACCACTCCATCCTGCCCTTTTGGCTTTTGAAAGAATTTGTGAAAGATACATAAGAGATCTCTATGAGAACAAACCTGCACATGTGTATTATAATTTAACAGTAAGTAAAAAGTGATTAAGGTATTTGTTAGAAAAATATGTATTACTGTATATGTTTAGTGCTTATT
>NC_056751.1:574885734-574901939 GCF_019279795.1 Protopterus annectens | reverse complement strand
CCACCAGGAATGCCACAAACTTAAAAATTTAATACCAATTCCCCCTTTTCAAAATTAACCACCAGTTCCAGGAGTGCATAGCAATAATTTATTCATACGACATATAAACTAACCTCCAGTTCCAGGAGTGCATGCCACTAGCATACACATACAGTGCATCAATTAACCTTCAGTTGCAGGAGAGCAGGGCAGTAACTTACACTTATGTCACATCGATTAACCTCCAGCTGCAGGACTGCATGACATTAACATACACATATGTTACATAGATTAACCTCCAGTTGCAGAAGTGTATGCCACTAATTTATTCAAACAATATATAAATTAACCTAAAGTTCCAGAGTGCATGGCACTAACTTATACATACGTTATTTCAATTAATCTCTCCAGTTCAGAGATTGTATGCCACTAATTTATCCATACAACATATAAATTAAACTCCAGGTCGAGGATTGCATGGCAGTAACATAAACATACAGTACATGGATTAACCTTTAGTTCCAGGGATGTCTGCCTGGGATGACATGCTGGACAAGCCACGCTGCTTCTGAGGGGACATTGAAACACCTGTCACCCTGGGCTTTCAGGATATTCAGCAAAGGCTCTTGCCACCCCCATAGTGCCTTTTGCAGGCAAGGCTCAAATTCTAAACCTACCACCCTAGAACACCAAATGAGAAATATTAAGAAAAAAAACTAAGGTAATGCTGCTTCAATGCAGAAGTCTCAATCTCAAGATGCCTTTTCGGGCCCTTCTCAATATGGAGGCATACGATGTCCGATGTGCTGTAGCGGCACGAAACCTAGGTTCAAGGCTCCTGAGAGCACCCCGACACTAACAGGGTTTTCACCTCATATCATCGTTCCGGCCCCAAAATCGGACAACACCAGAAAGGAGAGTGTCGTCCATATTCATAAAGGACACCCACACCTCAGGTTGAGTGACAACATGATACCCATGCGATACGCCGGAGACCATCAGGTGCAATTAACCGCAGGCAAACCTTAGAACTGCTCTGCAATTTGTAGCATGTTTACAGGCCACCACTCAAACTCAGGAACCTCACATGGCCTTCCTGAAAACATTAGAGGGGATAAATGTATCTCCAAACACCATCATACTAGGTGACTTCAACTACCCTAATATAGACTGGGAACACTACTCAAAGCCCCAAACACTCTAACTTAAAGATTCCTGGGTTCATAAACTCAAATGCCATGGAACAACTAGTCACCATCCCCACACAAGAGGAAAACATACTTGATCTTTCATCATCACGAACATGGGATCAAAATGTTCAACACGGAGTATACCCCTCACTTTGGTGAGATCAGATCATAAACTAATAATCTCGCTGGAGGTCCCTCATCCCGCCCCCACCAAACAAAAAAAGACCACTGGTGAAAAACTTCTCAAAAAGCGATTTCCACACTTCTAAAAACTAAGTGTGGTCTCCTTTAAGGCCCCTGAGCCAGTGATAAACATTACTCAAACCGCTGAATCACTTACACCGTGCCTTCTACCAGCACCTACAGGACTGCATGGATCAGGCAATCCCAAACAAAACTAAGACTCTCTGTACAAAGGCATGGCGTCCAGTCTGGTGGACCCCAGCCATAAACAAACTCTACAACAAAGGAGGAAGCTACTACAAGATAGGCAAAATCCTTGAAAATTAAAGACACCTTTGATCCAGTATAAGTAAAAAAACTGGAAGAGCTCTCATAAAAATCATCCAAAGGCTTGAATTTTGAGAGAAAAATAAGCCAAGGACTCAAAAGACAATCATAAGAACCTTCTTTAGCTATATGTTAGAAACCCTAGGAGGAAACTCCCAGATGTATGCTCCAGAATTAGTTCAAAATGATGTGAAAATTACTGAACCTACACACGTGCCAACATACTGGCTGACGGGTTCAGTGCAAACTCTCCCCCCTCCCCCAAAAGGAGATGTATATCTATTCAGAGGATTGCCTAGCCCCCCAAACATCTCCAACGCCCAGGTGAGAACTGCCATCACCAGGCAAAAAACTTACAGCATCCATGGGTCCGGATGGTGTCCCGGCCTCAATGTGCTTCCACGAACTCAGCGAGAATTAAACCCACAGATTAGGACAGCTGTTTAATCTTAGCCTCACCTCCAGGATACATACCCAAGGAGTGGCGCCGCGGCGACTGTCGGGAACCCCACTTCCCGCTAAAGGGCGGTGCCTCCACAGACCCTGGAAATTACCGCCCCATTAGCTTGACAAGCCTTATCTGCAAAGCCATGTGGAGAGGGATCATAATGGAACTCATAAATAAAGACGCAATAGAGAGACTTGCAGACTTTGGATCCAGCAGTTTGGCTTTGTCGAAGGCAGATCCTGCCTCTTAAACTGATTGACTTTTGAGACCGGTCACCAAGGCCATTGATGAGGAAAGGCAGTCCATACAGCCTACCTCGACGACCTGGCAAGGCCTTTGACAATACTACCCCACTCAGGTATCATTGAAAAACTCATCAGCTTGAATGTAAGCCCATACCATCACAAGATGGGTTGCAAACTAGCTAGTGTAACCAGAACCCACAGGGTCCAGAGTTGCTGGAGCCATGTCAGACTCAAGCCTGTCTGGGGGCGGTGTCCCACAGAGCCTCAGTCCTGGGTCACTCTTGTTCGGCATCTACTTTTCTGAAGTACAAGCCAAACACACCAGGAGGTTATGGCTGACAAAGTTTGCAGATGACTACAAACTTCAGGCGCCATAGTCCAGCTTACATCTGGCCACAGATATCCTCCAGAAGGGCCTCACAAGCAAGCGGATAACTGGTGCCAGAGCCATGGCCCCTGAAATTGAAGCAGCCAAAAATGCATAGTCATACCCTTCGGGAAAAAGTAAAGGTTACCCCCTAGCTACCATACTTAGGTGGCAATCCACTGAGCACAGAGAAAAAGTCATCAAGGGGATCTGGGACCCAGGTTGACAGTAGCCTTTGGACGATTTGACGCGCACTCATGTTGCCTTAAAGTAGTTAGGAAGCCTTCTATATCGCCCACCCTGATCATGAGAGGTTCATCTAGATCAAGGGAGGTCATCGTTGGTCCCCTGTACTCATCACTCAGTAGACCTATGATTGGTACAATGCCCCGTTCGAATGTTATCTGACCAGACACCTGCTGCAGCTTGAAAGGCCCCAAAGTTCCTCACCAAAAGGATAAAGGGTCTCAAAATATGTCTTATGCTGCCCGACTGAAGAACTCCAGCTCTATTCAGTCTCATACTGCTTCTTCAGGGGTGACCTGTGCCTGCCTGACATCTAAGGCCATGTCAAACCCAGATTTGATGAATATGCTTCACCTCACAAAAATCTACAGATCCTTCAAGAACCTGAGCAAGGCGGGGAGACTTAAGCCTTGACACGATTTATAAATAGAACGTGCTGGAGGACAAATTCATCACCAGAAGACTCCTATAACTGTGGAACAAAATCCGGTACATGTGAGGGGCCAGAGCACCTCGCTGGCCCCTTGTTCAAGAGGAATCTTGACCAATGGATGGGAGATGTAGATATACCCCAGGTATGATACTTCAGTGTCACTGCTTGACAGAGGCACAGCAAATAATGATAAGGCATAGTTTTTTATTCAAAACTAAAGGGTGGCGAAAGCCACATAACTATGACTGGAGCCTAATATAAATGCCTTGCGGGCGAAGATAGCCTAGTATGAACCTATGAACCCTAAGGAGAGCAGGGCATTAACTTACACATATGTCACATTGATTAACTTCAAGCTCCAGGACAGCATGACATTAACTTACACATATATTACATAGATTAACCTCCATTTCCAGAGTGCATGGCAATAACTTACACATATGTTACTGCAATTAACCTCCCGTTCCAGGAGTGGATGGCACTAACATACACATACAGTACATCAATTAACCTTCAGTTCCAGCAGAGCAGGACACTAACTTAAACATATGTCACATCAATTAACTTCTAGCTCCTGGACTGCATGACATTAACTTACACATATGTTACATATATTGACCTCTAGTTCCAAGAGTGTATGCCACTAATTTACTCATATGACATATAAATTAACATCCAGTTCCAGGAGTGCATGGCACTACCATACACATACAGTACATCGATTAACCTTCAGTTCCATGAGAGCAAGGCACTAACTTACACTTATGTCACATCAATTAAATGCCAGCTCCAGGACTGCATGACATTAACTTACACATATGTTACATAGATTATCCTCCAGTTCCAGAGTGCTTGGCAATTACTTACACATATGTTACTTCAATTAACCTCCAGTTCCAGGAGAGCATGGCACTAACATACACATAAACTACATCAATTAACTTTCAGTTGCAGGAGAGCAGGGCACTAACTTACACTTACGTCACATCGATTAAGCTCCAGCTCCTGGACTGCATGCCATTAACTTACACATATGTTACATAGTTTATCCTCCAGTTCCAGGAGTGTATGCCACTAATTTATCATACGACATATAAATTAACCTCCAGTTCCAGGAGTGCATGGCAAAAACTTACACATACAGTACATCGATTAACCTTGAATTCCAGGAGAGCAGGGCAGTAACATAAACTTTTGGACACATCAATAAACCTCCAGCTCCAGGACTGCATGACATTAACTTACACATATGTTACATAGCTTGACCTCCAGTTCCAAAGTGGATAACACTAACTTATACATATCTTACTTCAATTAACCTCCAGTTCCAGGAGTGTATGCTACCAATTTTTTCATGCAACATATAAATTAACCTCTAGTTCCAGGAGTGTATGCCATTAATTTATTCATATGACATATAAATTAACTTCAAGTTCCAGGAGTGCATGGCACTAACTTACACAGACAGTACGTCGATTAACCTTCAATTCCAGGACAGCAGGGCACTAACTTACACTTATGTCATATCGATTATCCTCCAGCTCCAGGACTGCATGACATTATCTTACACATATGTTACATAGATTAACCTCCAGTTCCAGAGTACATAGCACTAACTTACACATGTTACTTCAATTAACCTCCTAATCCAGGAGTATATGCCACTAATTTATTCATACAATATATAAATTAACCCACAGCTCCAGGAGTGCATGGCATGAACATACACATGCAGTAAATCAAATAACCTTCAGTTCCAGAAGAGCAGGGCACTAACTTACACTCATGTCACATCGATTAGCCTCCAGCTGCAGGACTGCATGACATTAACTTACACATATGTTACATAGATTAACTCCAGTTCCAGAGTTCATGGCACTAACTTACACATCTGTTACTTCAATTACCCTCCAGTTCCAGGAATGCATGCCACTAACATACACATGCAGTATATCAATTAACCTTCAGTTCCAGGTGAGCAGGGCACTAACTTACACTTATGTCACATCGATTAACCTCCATCTTCCGGACTGTATGCCACTAATTTATTCATATAATACATAAATTAACCTCCAGTTCCAGGAGTGCTTGGCACTAACGTACACATACAGTAAATCAATTAACCTTCAGTTCCAGGAGAGCAGGGCATTAACTTACACTTATGTCACATCAATTAACCTCCAGCTCCAGGACTGCATGACATTAACTTACACATATGTTAAATAGATTGAACTCCAGTTACAGAGTGCATGGCACTAACTTACACATATGTTACTTCAATTAACCTCCAGGACAAGGAGTGAATGGCACTAACATACACATACAGTACATCGATTAACCTTCAGTTCCAGGACAGCATGACATTAACTTACACATATGTTACATACATTGACTTCCAGGTCCAGAGTGCATGGCATTAACTTACACATATATTACTTTAATTAACCTCCAGTTCCAGGAGTGTATGCCACTAATTTATTCATACGACATATAAACTAACCTCCAGTTCCAGGAGTGCATGGCACTAACATACACATGCAGTACATCGATTACCCTTCAGTTCCAGGAGACCAGGGCATTAACTTACCCTAATGTCACATCGATTGACCTCCAGCTCTAGGACTGCATGACATTAACTTACACATATGTCACTAATATTAACCTCCAGTTGCAGAGTACATGGCACTAACTTACACATATGTTACTTCAATTAACCTCCAGTTCCAGGAGTGTGTGTCACTAATTTATTCATACAACATATAAATTAACCTCTAGTTCCAAGAGATTATGCCACTAGTTTATTCATACGACATATAAATTAACCTTCAGTTCCAGGAGTGCATGGCACTAACCTTCACATATGTTACATAGATTAACCTGCAGTTAAAGAGTGCATGGCACTAACTTACACATGTTACTTCAATTAACCTCCAGTTCTAGGAGTGCAATGCACTAACATACACATGCAGTACATCGATTAACCTTCAATTCCAGGAGAGCAGGGCACTAACTTACACTTAAGTCACATCGATTAACCTCCAGCTGCAGGACTGCATGACATTAACATACACATATGTTACATAGATTAACCTCTAGTTGCAGAAGTGTATGCTACTAATTTATTCAAACAATATATAAATTAACCTAAAGTTCCAGAGTGCATGGCACTAACTTATACATACGTTATTTCAATGAATCTCCAGTTCCAGGAGTGTATGCCACTAATTTATCCATACAACATATAAATTAAACTCCAGGTCGAGGATTGCATGGCAGTAACATAAACATACAGTACATGGATTAACCCTTAGTTCCAGGAGAGCAGAACATGAACTTACACTTATGTCACATTGATTATCCTCCAGTTCCAGGACTGCATGACATTAACCTATACATATATTACGTAGATTAATGTCCATTTCCAGAGTGCATGGCAGTAACTTACGCATATGTTACTGCAATTAACCTCCAGTTCCAGGAGTGGATGGCACTAACATACACATACAGTACATCAATTAACCTTCAGTTCCAGCAGAGCAGGGCACTAACTTTAACGTATGTCACATCAATTAACTTCTAGCTCCTGGACTGCATGACATTAACTTACACATATGTTACATATATTGACATCTAGTTCCAAGAGTGTATGCCATAAATTTATTCATATGACATATAAATTAACCTCCAGTTCCAGGAGTGCATGGCACTATCATACACATACAGTACATCAATTAACCTTCAGTTCCATGAGAGCAAGGCACTAACTTACACTTATGTCACATCAATAAAATGCCAGCTCCAGGACTGCATGACATTAATTTACACATATGTTACATAGATTATCCTCCAGTTCCAGAGTGCTTCGCAATTACTTGTACATATGTTACTTCAATTAACCTCCAGTTCCAGGAAAGCATGGCACTAACATACACATAAACTACATCAATTAACTTTCAGTTGCAGGAGAGCAGGGCACTAACTTACACTTATATCACATCGATTAACTTCCAGGTCCTGGACTGCATGCCATTAACTTACACATATGTTACATAGTTTATCCTCCAGTTCCACTAATTTATTCATATGACATATAAATTAACCTACAATTCCAGGAGTGTATGCCACTAATTTATCATACGACATATAAATTAACCTCCAGTTCCAGGAGTGCATGGCACAAACTTACACATACAGTACATCGATTAACCTTGAATTCCAGGAGAGCAGGGCACTAACTTAAACTTTTGGACACATCGATAAACCTCCAGCTCCAGGACTGCATGACATTAACTTACACATATGTTACATAGCTTGACCTCCCGTTCCAAAGTGCATAACACTAACTTACACATATCTTACTTCAAATAACCTCCAGTTCCAGGAGTGTATGCTACTAATTTATTCATGTGACATATACATTAACCTCCAGTTCCAGGAGTGTATGCCATTAATTTATTCATATGACATATAAATAAACCTCCAGCTCCAGGACTGCATGACATTAACTTACACATATGTTACATAGCTTGACCTCCAGTTCCAAAGTGGATAACACTAACTTACACATATCTTGCTTCAATTAACCTCCAGTTCCAGGAGTGTATGCCACCAATTTTTTCATGCGACATATAAATTAACCTCTAGGGCCAGGAGTGTATGCCATTAATTTATTCATATGACATATAAATTAACCTCCAGTTCCATGAGTGCATGGCACTAACTTACTCAGACAGTAAGTCGATTAACCTTCAATTCCAGGACAGCAGGGCACTAACTTACACTTATGTCAAATCAATTATCCTCCAGCTCCAGGACTGCATGACATTATCTTACACATATGTTGCATAGATAAAACCTCCAGTTCCAGAGTACATGGCACTAACTTAAACATGTTACTTCAATTAACCTCCTAATCCAAGAGTGTATGCCACTAATTTATTCATACAATATATAAATTAACCCACAGTTCCAGGAGTGCATGGCACGAACATACACATGCAGTACATCAAATAACCTTCAGTTCCAGGAGAGCAGGGCACTAACTTACACTTATGTCACATCGATTAGCCTCCAGCTGCAGGACTGCATGACATTAACTTACACATATGTTACATAGATTACCTCCAGTTCCAGAGTTCATGGCACTAACTTACACATCTGTTACTTCAATTAACCTCCAGTTCCAGGAATGCATGCCACTAACATACACATACAGTACATCAATTAACCTTCAGTTCCAGGAGAGCAGGGCACTAACTTACACCCTTATGTCACATCGATTAACCTCTGGCACCAGGAGTGTATGCCACTAATTTATTCATATAATACATAAATTAAACTCCAGTTCCAGGTGTGCGTGGCACTAACATACACATGCAGTAAATCGATTAACCTTCAGTTCCAGGAGAGCAGGGCATTAACTTACACTTATGTCACATCAATTAACCTCCAGCCGCGGGACTGCATGACATTAACTTACACATATGTTGCATAGATTGAACTCCAGCTACAGAGTGCATGACACTAACGTACACATATGTAACTTCAATTAACCTCCAGTTCCAAGAGTGAATGGCACTAACATACACATACAGTTCATTGATTAACCTTCATTTCCAGGACAGCATGACATTAACTTACACATATGTTACATAGATTGACTTCCAGGTCCAGAGTGCATGGCATTAACTTACACATATATTACTTTAATTAACCTCCATTTCCAGGAGTGTATGCCACTAATTTATTCATACGACATATAAACTAACCTCCAGTTCCAGGAGTGCATGGCACTAACTTACACATACAGTACATCGATTACCCTTCAGTTCCAGGAGAACAGGGCACTAACTTACACTTATGTCACATCGATTAACCTCCAGCTCTAGGACTGCATGACATTAACTTACACATATGTCACTAATATTAACCTCCAGTTGCAGAGTGCATGGCACTAACTTACACATATGTTACTTCAATTAACCTCCAGTTCCAGGAGTGTGTGCCACTAATTTATTCATACAACATATAAATTAACCTCTAGTTCCAAGAGATTATGCCACTAGTTTATTCATACGACATATAAATTAACCTTCAGTTCCAGGAGTGCATGGCACTACCTTTCACTTATGTTACATAGATTAACCTGCAGTTCAAGAGTGCAAGGCACTAACTTACACATATGTTACTTCAAATAACCTCCAGTTCTAAGAGTGCAATGCACTAACATACACATGCAGTTCATCGATTAACCTTCAATTCCAGGAGAGCAGGGCATTAACTTACACTTATGTCACATTGATTAACTTCAAGCTCCAGGACAGCATGACATTAACTTACACATATTTTACATAGATTAACCTCCAGTTCCAGGACTGCATGACAATAACTTACACATATGTTACATAAATTAACCTCCAGTTCCAGAGGGCATGGCACTAACTTACACATGTTACTTCAATTAACCTCCAGTTCCAGGAGAGCAGGGCACTATCTTACACTAATGTCACATCGATTTCTCTCCAGCTCCTTGACTGCATGACATTAACTTACACATCTGTTACATAGATTGTCCTCCAGTTCCAGGAGTATATGCCACTAATTTACTCATATGACATATAAATTAACTTCCAGCTCCAGGAGTGTATGCCACTAATTTATTTATACAATATATAAATTAACCTCCAGTTCGAGTCGAGGAGTGCATAGCACTAACATACACATACAGTACATCGATTAACCTTCAGTTCCAGGAGAGCAGGGCACTAACTTACACTTATGTCACATCGATTAACCTCCAGCTCCAGGACTGCATGACATTAACTTATACATATGTTACATAGATTGTTACATAGATTAACCTCCAGTTCCAGAGTGCATGGCAGTAACTTACGCATATGTTACTGCAATTAACCTCCAGTTCCAGGAGTGGATGGCACTAACATACACATACAGAAGATCAATTAACCTTCAGTTCCAGCAGAGCAGGGCACTAACTTAAACGTATGTCACGTCAATTAACTTCTAGCTCCTGGACTGCATGACATTAACTTACACATATGTTACATATATTGACCTCTAGTTCCAAGAGTGTATGCCACTAATTTATTCATATGACATATAAATTAACCTCCAGTTCCAGAGTGCATGGCACTAACATACACTTACAGTACATCGATTAACCTTCATTTACAGGATAGCAGGGCACTAACTTACACTTATGTCACATCAATTAAATGTCAGTTCCAGGACTGTATGACATTAACTTACTCATATGTTACATAGATTATCCTCCATTTCCAGAGTGTTTGGCAATCACTTGCACATATGTTACTTCAATTAACCTCCAGTTCCAGGAGAGCATGGCACTAACATACACATAAACTACATCAATTAACCTTCAGTTGCAGGAGAGCAGGGCACTAACTTACACTTATGTCACATTGATTAACCTCCAGATCCTGGACTGCATGCCATTAACTTACACATATGTTACATAGCTTGACCTCCAGTTCCAAAGTGCATAACACTAACTTACACATATGTTACTTCAATTAACCTCCAGTTCCAGGAGTGTATGCCACTAATTTATTCATGCAACACATAAATTAACCTCCAGTTCCAGGAGTATATGCCATTAATTTATTCATACGACATATAAATTAACCTCCAGTTCCAGGAGTGCATGGCGCTAACTTACACAGACAGTACGTCGATTAACCTTCAAATCCAGGACAGGAGGGCACTAACTTACACTTATGTCATATCGATTATCCTCCAGCTCCAGGAGTGCATGACATTAACTTACACATAAGTTACATAGATAAACCTCTAGTTCCAGGAGTGTATACCACTAATTTATTCATACAATATATAAATTAACCTGTAGTTCCAGAGTGCATGGCACTAAAGTATACATACATTACTTCAATTAACCTCCACTTCCAGGAGTGTATGCCACTAATTTGTTCATATGACATATAAATTAACCTCTAGTTCCAGGAGTGTATACCACTAATTTATTCATATGACATATAAATTAACCTCCAGTTCCATAGTGCATGGCACTATCATACACATCCATTACATTGATTAACCTTCAGTTCAAGTAAAGCAGGGCATTAACTTACACTTATGTCACATCGATTAACCTCCAGCTCAAGGACTGCATGACATTAAGTAACACATATGTTAAATTAATTGACCTCCATTTCCAGAGTGCAATGCACTAACTTACACATATGTTACTTCAATTAACCTCCAGTTCCAGGAGTGTATGCAACTAATTTATTCATACAACATATAAAATAACCTCCAGTTCCAGGAGCGTATGCCACTAATTTATTCATACCACATATAATTAACCTCCAGTTCTAGGCTTGCATGGCACTAACTTACAGATATGTTACACATATTAACCTCCAGTTCCAGAGTGCATGACACAAACTTACACATATGTTACTTCAATTAACCTCCAGTTCCAGAAGTGCATGGCACAAACATACACATGCAGTGCATCGATTGACCTTAAGTTCCAGGAGAGCAGGTCACTAACTTACACTTACATCACATCGATTAAACTCCTGCTCCAGGACTGCATGACATTAACTTACACATATGTTACATAGGTTGACCTAAAAGTTCCAGAGTGCATGGTACTAACTTACACATATGTTAATTCAATTAAGCTCCAGTTCCAGGGGTGCATGGCACTAACATACACATACAGTACATCGATTAACCTTCAGTTCCAGTAGAGCAGGGTACTAAAGACTGCATCACATTAACTTACACATATGTTACATAGATTGACCTGCAGTTCCAGAGTGCATAGCTCTAACTTAAACATATGTTACTTTAATTAAGCTCCAGTTCCAGGAGTGTATGCCACTAATTTATACAAATGACATAAAAATTAACCTCCAGTTCCAGGAGTGCATGGCACTAACATACACATACAGTACATCGATTAACCTTCAGTTCCTGGAGTGCAGGGCAGTAACTTACACTTTTTGTCACATCGATTAACCTATAGCTCCAGGACTGCATGACATTAACTTACACATATGTTATACAGATTGACCTCCAGTTACAGAGTGCATGGCACTAACTTACAGATATGTTACTTCAATTAACCTCCAGTTCCAGAGTGAATGGCACTAACATACACATATGTTACTTCAATTAACCTCCAGTCCGAGGAGTGTATGCCAGTAATTTACTCATGTGACATATGAATTAACCTCCAACCCCAGGAGGCATGTCACTAACATACTCATACAGTACATCGATTGACCTTCAGTACCAGGAGAGCAGGTTACTACTTACACTTATGGCACATCTATTAACCTCGAGCTCCAGGACTGCATGACATTAACTTACACATATGTTACATAGATTGACTTTCAGTTCCAGAGTGCATGGCACTAACTTACAAATATGTTACTTAAATTAACCTCCAATTCCAGGACTATATGCCACAAATTTATTCATATGACCTATAAGTTTAACTCCAGCTCCAGGAGTGCATGTCGCTAACATACATATACAGTACATCGATTAACCTTCAGTTCCAGGAGAGCAGGGCACTAACTTACACTAATGTCACATCTATTAACCTCGAGCTCAAGGACTGCATGACATTACCTTACACATATGTTACATAGATTGACCTTTAGTTTCAGAGTGCATGGCACTAACTTACACATATGTTACTTCAATTAACCACCATTTCCAGGAGTGCTTGGCACTAACATTCACATACAGTATGTCAATAAACCTTCAGTTCCAGGAGAGCAGGGCACTAACTTACACTTATGTCACATCTATTAACCTCGAGCTCCAGGACTGCATGACATTAACTTACACATATGTTACAAAGATTGAACTCCAGTTCCAGAGTGCATGCAACTAACATACACATACAGTAGATCAATTAACCTTCAGTTCTAGGATAGCAGGGAACTAACTTACACTTATGTCACATCGATTAACCTCCAGCTCCAGGACTGCATGACATTAACTAACACATATTTTGCATAGATTAACCTCCAGTTTCAGAATGCATGGCACTAAATTACACATATGTTACTTCAATTAACTTCCATTTCCAGGAGTGTATGCCACTAAGTTATTCATACAATATATAAATTAACCTCCAGTTCCAGGAGTGTATGCCACTATTTTATTCATACAATATAAAAATTAATCTCCAGTTCCAGAGTGCATGGCCCGAACTTATACATACATTACTTCAATTAACCTGCAATTCCAAGAGTGTATGCCACTAATTTATTCAAACGACAAATAAATTAACATCCAGATCCAGGAGTGCATGGCAATAACATACACATACAGTACATTGGTAAACCTTAAGTTCCAGGAGAGCAGGGCAATAACTTAAACTTATGTCACATCGATTAACCTTCAGCTCAAGGACTACATGACATTAACTTACACATATATTTCATAGATTAACCTCCAGTTCCAGAGTGCATGGCACTAAATCACACGTATGTTACTTCAATTAACCTCTAGTTGCAGAGTGCATGGCACAAACATACACATGCAGTACATCAATTAACCATCAGTTGCAGGGGAGCAGGGCATTAACTTACACTTGTGTCACATCGATTAACCTCCAGCTCAAGGACTGCATGACATTAACTTACACATATGTTACATATATTAACCTCCAGTTCCAGAGTACATAGCACTAACTTACACATATGTTACTTTAGTTGACTTCAAGTTTCAGCAGTGTAAGCCACTAATTTATTCATACAATATATAAATTAACCTCCAGTTCCAGGAGAGCAGGGCACTAACCTACCTTGTCACATCGATTAACTTCCAGCTCCAGGACTGCATGACATTAATTTACACATATGTTACATATATTAACCACCAGTTCCAGAGTGCATGGCACTAACTTACACAAATGTTACTTCAATTAACCTCCAGTTCCAGGAGTGTATGCCACTAATTTATTCATACGACACATAAATTAACCTCCAGTTCCAGGAGTGCATGGCACAAACTTACACATATGTTACTTCAATTAACCTCCAGTTCCAGGAGTGCATGGCACTAACATACACTTATGTCACATCGATTAACTTCCAACTCCTGGACTGCATGACATTAACTTACACATATGTTACACAGACTAACCTCTAGTTCCAGAGTGCATGCACTAACGTACAAATATGTTACTTCAACTAACCTCCAGTTCCAGGAGTGTATGCCACTAAGTTATTTATAAGACATGCAAATTAACCTCCAGTTTCAGGCGTGTATGTCACTAATTTATTCATACGATATATAAATTAACCTCCAGTTCCAGGAGTGCATGGCACTATCCTACACATACAGTAAATCGATTAACCTTCAGTTGCAGGAGCACAGAGCACTAACTTACACTTATGTCAGCTCGATTAACCTCCAGCTCCTGGACTACATGACATTAACTTACACATATGTTACGTAGATTGACCTCCAGTTCCAGGAGTGTATGCCACTAATTTATTCATAGGACATATAAACTAACCTCCAGTTCCAGGAGTGCATTGCACTCACATACACATGCAGTACATCGATTAACCTTCAGTTCTTAATGAGCAGGGCACTAACATATTTATTTCACATCTATTAATCTCCAGCTCCAGGACTGCATGACAATAACTTACACATATGTTACATAGATTAAGCTCTAGTTCCAGAGTGCATGGCACAAACTTACCCATATGTTACTTCAAGTAACCTCCATTTCCAGGAGTGTATGCCATTAATTTATTCAGATGACATATAAATTAACCTCCAGTTCCAGGAGTGTATGCCACTAATTTATTCATACAACATATAAATTAACCTCCAGTTCTAGGAGTGCATGGCACTAACTTACCCATACAGTACATCGATTAACCTTTAGTTCCAGGAGAGCAGGGCACTAACTTATATTTTTTGTCACATCATTTAACCTCCAGCTCCAGGACTGCATGACATTAACTTACACAAATGTTACATAGATTGATCTCCATTTCCAAAGTGTATGGCACTAACTTACACATATCTTACTTCAATTAACCTCCAGTTCCAGGAGTGCATGCCACTTATTTATTCATGCGACATATAAATTAACCTCCAGTTCCAGGAGAGTATGCCACTAATTTATTCATACGACATATAAATTAACCTCCATTTCCAGGAGTGCATGGCACTAACTTACAAATATAGTATGTCGATTAACCTTCAGTTCCGGGAGTGCAAGGCACTAACTTACACTTATGTCACATCGATTATCCTCCAGCTCCAGGACTGCATAACATTAACTTACACGTATAGGTTCATAGGTTCATAGGTAGGTACCGGGCTATCTGCCCGAAGGCATATATTAGCCCAGCCACATTGTGCGGTATTCACCACCCCTTTGGTTGGTTCCCTAGGCCCTTGATCTAGCAGCTAGTACCCTTGGCCCCTATCTAGTAGAGCTGTTGGTATGATCTCTGGTGTGAACTTTCTGTTACCTATCCACTCGTCAAGGTTCCTCTTGAAGACTGAAAGTGAGGGGCTCTGTCTTATGTAGATCGAGACCTTGTTTCATAGAAAAGGAAGTCTTTGCGAATGAAATCTATCCCTCCAGCATGTTCTATTCATTGTTGTGCTGAAGTTTATATCCCTTGAGCATGTAGCTCGAGTGGATTTGGTTTTGCTAAGACGGAGCATGTTCAACAGTTCTGGGTTGGACATGGCTCTGTATGTTAGACAGAGATCGCCTCTGAGAGGCGGT
>NC_056751.1:574836126-574885234 GCF_019279795.1 Protopterus annectens | reverse complement strand
GTCACTCCCCCGTGTCGCAGCCTATTATTCCTGCTACTGTGTTTGTTTCTGTGCACATTCATATTATTACTGTTGATAGGATGAGTGTCTGAGTTACTGTGACTGTACGTCAACATATTGTTGTCTTCATGTAGTTGTGTCTTTCTGCTTTTCCTGGTTTGGGTTGTCACAGCAGAACTCCGTTCCGCTCATGGGTGGCATATAGGTTTTGCATGCCGGGCTGCCAGCCCTGACGCACAACGTCCGACAACGATATGCCCATTCACGCATCTCTCTACGCAAATGACACTCTATCTGGGAGTTGCACCTACATACTAGCTGACGTCCACAGGCCACTCCATTGCACCCGGCGCAACATACCCTAGCACTCTTGTGTCCATAATCGCATATCCATAGTTTCTCATGCACACCCGTGTTGAGTTTCCACGCATAGCAGCCATTATACACCTGATATCGCAGCCATGACACACCTTTACACATTGCCCTCTCATGAGCGTTGGGGCCCTACACACATTTTGTACCGCCTCGTGTATTCACAGGCTCACCATCCATTCATATTTGCACATACGTGCCTTTCCTGGTGTTATGGATTACAAACGATTTGTGGGTTACAAGTGTAGGTGGTCGCAACATGTACTACATTCCGTCTGTTTACAATGTTGACGTAGCACTTCAATGATGTTATGGCCACTGGTATAACCCTGCCTCTGGTGTGAAGAGCGGTGCTCTACTCACACTTGTGCAGCTTTATGTGACATACGCTGCGAGCACTTTATAATTCCTTACTTGCTCTGGATTCCATTCACAACCCTTATGTTTGCTTTCATCTTTCGGCGTTCCTTACATATCTATATATATATCTATATATATATATATATATATATATATGTGTGTATATATATATATATATATATATATATATATATGTGTGTATGTGTGTATATATATATATATATATATATATATATATATATATATATATATATATATATTTATATATATGTGTATATATAGATATATATGTAGATATATAATTGCATATTTCTGTTATGTCTGTGGATATTTATCTTTACACACATCTATCTATCTATATATATAAAAGTTACAGCTGTACAAGACAATATACATTTGCTATGCTAATAGCTGTGTACACCCGCACAGGCGCACTTGCATCTACTTATTCTGAGTTACATATGTTTACAGGCACTTCTTTGGGATTACATGTGCCTTATTCCTTATGACAGTACCACTTTGGTGGAATCCAGTTAACGGACCCATGCGAACGCGGTCACCTTTACAGCACAGAGGCATTCATTACACAATTAATATGTGCTATAGTTGTACTTGAACCGGGAATGCCTTTATGTTGGGCGGATGCTGTAACCACTACACTATTGTTGTTCTGGCTCATTTATATGTATACCTCCCTTACACAGCAGGCATTCATTCTTCTGCTTGGAAAACTGCAGTACTACACTTAGGACATTCCCAGTTTCCTACTGCTCTGAACCCGTGCTGCATGTCTACTCACTCCAAGGACATTCAGAACTCCTACACTTATAGTCCTCGCACATACGCCTGTTTGATTGTCAGAGTGTTCATGTGCTGGTCCGGGTTTAGGCTTGGCTGACTGGTGACTAGAACTGCCCTGGCACTGTTCAAAGATCAAATGTAGCACATGGACGGAGTTAGCGCAGATTTTAACATTCTACCTGTGTTTACAGACGCAGGTGTTTGGGCACCTCTGACCACATTACTAGGTCGGCGCTACATAATTTAGGGTGGGGAGTGGTTCCACTACATAATGCAGGTTGGGGGGGGTTTCCACGTGTTTCCCTTCCCATTTGACTATTTCATTCATTTATAGATACAATGAATGTTATTCTGGACATCAGTTATAAATTCATTACAGGTATGCAATAGTCCTGTCAACAGATGTGACGGTTGGTGTGCTTATGTGTACAGACCTCTGTGATACTCGGGGACTCATTTCTACAGTGACAGGGACAAGGCTATGACAACTCAGGGACAATCACGGACACTTCTACCATATTAGTACTATTAATTGGAACGTGGTGACAGATTCGTAATACTACTAATTTTCTGCAGTTAAATGCGTCTATTACTCTTCATTGTTGTAAGTAGTCATTCTCATTCAACACCTTTCCTCCAAAGGTCACTGGCTTTGTGAGTGGTTAACAAGCTGGCCAGTTATTGTGCGAATGCTTTGACCATTGGTAGCGTTGACATTGTCGTATGTACAGGTTGGGATGTATTCTGGGGACTAGGGTTGCCACCTTTTCAAATGGCCAAGATGGGGCATTTTTGGAACACACATCAGATTTTACAGGCCAACACATACCCATGGTCAGTACAAATGATAGAACTTTACTTATTTGCCTACATAAAAGCCTATTGTTGTAGCGGTTTAGTTGCTTATTCTGTTTCTTGTAACATTTAGGTATTTTAGATACAGAAATAATTATTTTATGCAAATATTACATAGATATGGGACATAATTATGTCCTACAATCTCAGGACATTTGCCATTTTTAATATATTTTGTCAGGACACAACTGTCCAAAGAGGGACTGTCCCTCACAAAGTAGGACAGATGGTAACCCTACTGGGGACACGAGATTGTTTGGGCCAACACATAGCCACGGTCAGTGCAGGTTTAGAACATTCATTTGTTTCCTAGCTGTGAGCCTATACCTTTGGCACTTTTGTTGTTTGCCTGTTTCTTGTATGAATTACATTTATTCTATCCTGACATGACCGCTTTAGGTAACTGTTACATGCAGTATGGTACATAGTTATTTCCTACAATCACAGGACATTTGGCATTGTATCATTGTTGGTCAGGTCACACCTACACACAAATTAATTGTCCCTCACACAGTGGATCAGGGGGTATCCTGTTTACGTCAGTGCCTTCATCACCCTTATACCATGTGCCACTATGCGAATGTGTGCAATATATTCTCTCGCTTATTCGTGTCGGGACATGTGCGTCATGGGCAGTTGTTTGATCCTGAGTAGTAGGTTCTGCATGACCATCTAGGGCTGGACAGTCTCATGCACCACTACTGCACATTCCGACTTGTGTCCAGATATCTACAGGACTAGACATCGTGTCTTCATACCCATTCTAATGTTTTCACAGGTTACTTATCCCACGAGGGATATCCCAAAAATTTAACAAGACCAAAACAAGACCAATACCAAACATTCTTCTGGCGTTACGAAAATGTGCTGGGGTTTTACATGCAAGGGGTACATAGTTTGCAATCCCGAAACTGCCTAGGGTGACACTACCTACGACATATACATAGTGGTCACTATGTGTAGATGTGGCTGCACCAAACTAGTAAGCCAAGTATGGCTGGATTTGTTGGACGTTCAGGTATGGGGGTGGGTTGTGTGCTGTGGAGGGGATGCTGGGTAGTCCATTATGCATCCAGGTGTGTTGCATTTGATATGGCCAGTTCCACTAGGACCAATCTGTGGGTATGTGCCGGTGACATGTCTGTACATTTGTATCACACATTTTAATATTCATATGTTTGTGGGATTGTGTTCTAGAGTATGGCCTGTCTGGTTGTATTGCAGATGTGTATACATGTTTTTGTGTTTCTTTCTGCTTCACCCGCTGCTCCCTCATACACCTCTGGTTCACCTATTCTGCATATGACACAGTGTCGCCTTGGAGGATTATACCATTACCCATCCCCCCCACACACATATTCCTGACACTCCATCCATCACTGCTTTGGTTGATGGCCCATGACACGGTCAAAGTAACACATTGCATACCCTACATATGTCAGGTACCTGTATGGTTGTGTGGACTACCCTGCCATGTTTGACTTTCCACATGCTATACCTCACGCACATAGGTACACGCCCATACTTAACTTTCATGACATGGTTGGTATACCCGTTCAACTGTGACACATCCTGACAAGTTTGGCTTAGACCGCTGATACACGGATTTTGGCCGGCTGTTCTAATCATTGGTAGGATGCCACCTTTTCCTATGTCCAGGATGGGATATATTCTGGACACATATCCAAATGTACTGGACAACACGTACCCACAGTCAACGCTATGGATAATACTGTTCCTTTCAGCCTACATGTTGCCTCATTGTTGTAGCAGTTTATATGCTCCTCCTGTTTCGTTTACATGCTTATTCTATTTCCTGTCACATTTGGTATGTGAAATACGGACATACCTATTGTATGTGACTATTACATGCGTTGTGGGATATAATTCGGTCATACGATCGCTAGATATTTACATTTATCGTGTTTTTGTTATGGACACATCTGCCCAGCTGTGTACCTTCCCTCACAATATGGGTCAGCTGGTGACCCTGACCATTGAGCTGGACGTACCTATTGGCGGCACGCTAACATATGATGCGTTTCACTTCCACTTGGTATAACTATCTACACTGTGTTGGACTACAGGCACACGGTTTTCAATGTCATTTGTTCACGGGATAGGGACCCGTTATTCCCTACCGTGCATTTGTGTTTGCTTCTTCATTTTGTGTTCGCAGGAACTGTCTTGCATGCTTTGCATACGTTTCAGTATCCACGGACACTGACAGATGTTATTACTATTGCTTGCAAATTGTTATATGCAAGCGTTTTAGGTTGCACGTCGACAGCTGACATTTCCACACCTCCGTGCGGCACTTCGACACGCCCTATGCACTCGCGCTCCTTTCCTATGCACGTGGCTGTGGCGGCAGCGCACCTTCATTAATATGCATTTGGCGCTACTGTGCCATCTTCACGCCATACAGTCGGTGCAAGCCTAACGCCGGCCTTGCGCTGAGCTTCATGAATCCTGGGGACAGTCTTCCTCCGCATCTCACATTCATCCCAAATAACTACATTCAGACTGAGTATACCTCCAAAGTTGGACTTTGATTGGGTGAAAAAAATTTTGGCCTCAGTAATACACATCATTGTGTTTCTGTCATCACAAGCCTTCTTTGCCCTGCTTCATTAAGCCATATCTATGATCTATTAACTGATGTGATAAAGTAACGGTAAGGACTCTTGCCTTCACACACACCAAGCATCCTCATCTCCCCAACAGTGGCAACTTCCTGACTTAATATGCCATTGATGTTTCACTGTAAATACTACTTAATCTCCTGCCGGGATCAGCATCTGTTATGTGGTACATGTCCTCCCATACTAAGCAATGCTGTAATAAAGTAAATCATGAACTGATGGAGTTTTCAGTGTTTGATGCTACACTTTCTTTTAGTTTATCTCATGTCTCTCTGATATTTTTACTTTTCCTTTGTCCATGAAAATTGAAACATGTGTTCTGTATAGCAGTCTCTGACAAAATAATGAGAGGTCACTGGTAAACATAGATATCCATTACACTTAAGCAACTCAGGTCAGTACTTCGTACAGTAACACAGCATGGATTAGCTAACTACAGTGTGAGGAGAGTGACACAACATACTACTGGATAACATACTGTTAACTTCTAGCTTTATTCAGGGATCCACTTTTAATTTGTTTCTTTAAGATAATTTGTCCATTAGTACAGAAAATGAAGTTTCAAAATATTTAAACCTAAACTATTCTGCTGGTGGAAAAGTAGTACTTTTTATGCAAGTAATAATGCCTGACAGGGTGTGTGTTAATGTGTAATTAACACCTGCCCAGGGGTGTTATGAGGCCTGACGCCACAGGGGTCCCGGTATTTACTTTATTCTTTTGGTTCCTTTCTCCTAAAACGTGTGCTTTGTTGCCATTTATTAGAGATTGATGTCTCTAAATGATGACATAAATTTGAGTTTCAGACTTTCTTTTCATTTAGAAAATTAATTCTAACATAAATCCGACTATTTAAGCAACTTTTATAAGAACAACAATTAACATCTGTTCCTATTTTTGAGACTTTGTTCTCCTTTATTTTATTTATCCATATTTCTTTAGCTGAAAGGTCAAGAAGTTTGTAAAATTCTTTACTACTATTGTCAGTGGTCAAGCTCTCTCATGCAGGCACACATACACCCACCCCTGCTTCAGAAAATGCAAGCTGACCAAATCCTAATATTGAAGTAATATTGTGATTTTATAGCAGGATCATATAAAAATATATTGTTAATTTGTGTCTCTGTCCCACGTTTATTTTATGCTTATCCAGATATGTTGGGGTAAGAGGTCAAGAGGTATACAGACCTCATAACTGCTGTTGCTGCCAAGGATCGCTGTCACTCTTCCCCCGCTCACACACACACACACACACACACACACACACACACACACACACACACACACACACACACACACACACAAAAGCACAGTCTCCTCTGCTTTCATACATGCATACACTCTTGCAGACACACACACACACACACACACACACACACACACACACACACACACACACACATACACACACACACACACACACACACATACACACACTTTATTTTAAGTTTCTTCTCATTTTTTACTTTACACTCGCTAAACAGCCACCAGAAATCACTGTCACTCTTCCCTCTCTCTCATACGCACACACACACACACACTGTCTTCTGCTTTCATACACACACACACACACACACACACACACACACACACACACACACACACACACAGTTTTTCTTTACATACACACACACACACACACACACACACACACACACACACACAGTTTTTCTTTTTTACATTTTACACTAATTAAACAGGAGAAGCGCTGCTTAACGAGCGTGAAATAATGGCAGCCATTTTTCTGTTCAAGCTTCTTGGCGACTTAATATGATGTCATGAAATGGCAGACTAGTTTTTCAGCAGGCATTACTTCCATATTAATACCCTGCTAGAGAATGTCCATTCTCCAGTAATGATATGATCTATGGATCACCCATTCTCTAATTTAAAATAATAGCTTGCATTATTTTAAAATTAAAAGTGAAATATGGATAAACTGGCTTATCTTCACACCCGGTATTCTGGTTTTGCCATCTGGTGCTGACATAGAATGTCACCCACAGCAAATAGTTAATGGAATTAATAAAGAATGACTAATAAACTGTATGTGCAAAAAGACATAAAAATCACTTAAGCACTTAAACTAGTTGTAAACAAAGAATCAGTGATGTCATACTTCAAAACGTGAAACAGTATTTAGAGGCTGATTCTAGTTCAGTGGCCTAAAAGTAGTCTTCAGCCAAATGCAGGATAACAGATGCAAATGAAGTGTCTTTGCAAACACATCATTTTCAGATGTAGGAAAGAGATATTCACAAATAAACAGGAACCATAGCGATAATATGACCCTCTAAAACATGTGTATATATTTTACTAAAAAGCCTTTATGTTTGTAAATAGCCCACTACCTGAAAGCAATGTTTAGCATCCCTATATCAAATCATCTCTTAGAACTAAAAACAATCACTGAGATTAACATCATTTTGAGTCAGAACACAGTATAAAACAGAAACTATAACCTGCTACATTCTGAGACATCTAATAGTCGCATTGAAAAAGAAGTGAGACATGATATGTGAATACAATAGTTGAACATCCATGCCAAGAGCCCTGACTCTCAACATTTTTAAATAGACAGCAAAAAGATGTGGTATTGCATAAAAAGAAACATATAAGTAGAATTAATACATTGCACAAAAAGCAAAGATGGCCCAGACAAAGAGATTATGAAAAAGTAAGAGGAATGCAAAGGTAAAATAAAAAAAAATCTGCAAATGGTAGGTGTTCTTAAAAGGATATAACAGAAAATTTCTAAAACCTTACAAAAATGAATAAACATTTGAGGCACGGAGCATGGGTGTGTGTAAATGTAACAATGAGGACATTTCCAAGCTTAGGTCTCAAAAGTGCCAAGGGAAGTACCCTTAGCAGGCACAAAACATGCTAGAGCCACTTTTTCTCAGTACACGGAAACATGTTTTATTCTAACCCTAACAATGTAAAGGTCTGTGACCTCATTTCAGTAGAACCATCTAGTGCCATTGAATCTGATGCTGGAAAACAACCTGAGGAACTCAGACATTGTCTGTTCCAGTGGCAAAAAGTATGGAGAATATGGACCTATTTGCTGTTAAAGATGCAAAACACAAAGGAGGATCTGTGATTTTGTTACAGCCAAAGGATGGCCAGCATCCCTTCAGTACCACAAGGCAACTGTTCAATGATTGTTTTGTTTTGTCTTTTCGGCTTTTCCCAGTTAGGGGTCGCCACAGTGGAACTCCGGTCGGCTAATGATTGGCTGTAGATTTTCATAGGTGCCACATGAGCCAAAGGAGGGTATGCTGCAGAATCAAGTGGGTGTGTCATTATTTAAATGCAGTATGACAAATTTGCATTCTTGAAAATGGAAGCACAAACAATTAAATCAGCTCTATCAGCATTTAAACCATTTTTGTGTTACAGCCCTTACTGATAGTGTCATTGTAATATGAGCATACACTTTAAAATGCCTTAAGGCAGCATTTAAGGGACTTTGAACTGTGATGTCTGATGACGGTGAAATGTCTCAAAGTACCAGAACACGTAAGTGAAAATTAACAGTGGAAAGTTGTGCTGTTTAACAAAATGTGCGCAATACTTTATGGTGTATGTTGTGACATTACTTATACATACTTGGATTGTTAACAATGGGCAGTTTTGTCTGCAGTACATCATAGTATACTTTGTGGCATTCCTTTATATATATATATATATATATATATATATATATATATATATATATATATATTCTTACTTTTTAGACTAACATTTCCACAGCATGAACCCAAAGAGTTACAAAGGAAAACAAGAAATCAGTTTCACCTCATGGTTTTCTTAGTGTAAATCACATGCATACTAAATTAGAAATTATGTGATTAATTAAATCACACCCATTGACAATGTCTACATCATCATCAACCTTTTTCCATTTTCAATATAGGGTTGGGGTGTCTCATCAACTGTCGCCATCTCTCCAGTCAATGCCATTCTCCTATCTTCTTCGACAGCTGTGCCTGCCTGTTGCAGATTTTTTCTTATAAATCCTTGCATCTTGTTGCTGGATGCCTGTTTCAGTTTACCTTGTTCCTGTTTGTCCCAAATCATCTTCACCTAATTGTCTTTTGCTTTCCTGCGCATGTGCCTGAGCCACCACAATCTTTTCTCTGTGACCTTCTCTGCACTTAGAGCCACTTAGGCTTTTGCTCTGATGTTCTCCTTTCTTCATCTGTCCCACAGTGTGCATCCTACCACCCACCTCAGACACTTCATCTCCCATACCTCTTGCTTCCTCAACTTTTCTGCCTTTACTTCCCAGGTTTCTGTACCATACAGCAGTACTTGTCACACCACTGTTTTATACACCTTACATCTCCGCTTCTTTAGCATTCTTCTGTCACACACCACCCATGACACTCTTTGCCAGTTTGCAGCAGCCCCTCTGATTCTAGATTTAACATTCTCACTCAGACTTCCCTTGTCCTCAACCACCCCTCCCAGATACTTGAATCAGTTAACCTGTTCTGTTTTTCATTCTTTCTCAATTTTCAGTTTCTTCAGATTTCCCATTTTGCTGCCATTACAACTGTCTTATCTGTACTCACTTTCATCCCATGTGCCTTCAGTTTTGCATTCCATTCCACTATCTTTTGATGAAGTGCTTGCTCAGAGTCTTCCTGTAATGCCACATTCATCTGCATACTACAACTTTGTTGATATGTCCCCTCCAATTTCTTTGCTAATGTAGTCCATCAATAGCATGAACAACAGTGGGCTCAAAGCTGTACCTTTATGCACATCCACTCCCACTGGGAACCCCTCTGTACTTGTGTCATTGGGCCCTTATACATTACCTGCACTAACTGCGCCAATGTTTCCAAGACTTTCAATCATCACAGGACTGTCCACATCTGTTTTCTTAGCATCTTCATATGTTTTCTCCAAGTGTAGAAATGTCCAGTTGGATTCTTTCTTCATCCCTAGCTACTTCTCAGTTATCTGTCTCACTGCAAACATAGGGCTGGTTGTGCTGCATCGTTATCTGAATATAAATGGCACATCTCCCATCTTACTTTCTACTACTCTGGGTATTTGTTTATCAATCACCCTGCCCAGAACTTTCATGCCACTTGACAGTAGTTTAATAGCTCTGAACTATCCATAGTTGCACATGTCCCTTGTGCTCTTGTACCCTGGCACTAGTATGCTTATTCTCCAGTCATCTGGGATACTCTGTTCTCTCCATACTGCAGTGGGTACCTTCAGGAGCCATTTCTCCCCAGTTCACCTAACATCTTAATCATATCTGCCATGACCTCATCTGAGCCTTGCTGCTTTCCCTGACTTCAATTTCCTTAGTGCTGTTTTTACTTCTTCTAAGGGTGGCTTCTCTTCTTCTTTTATTATAGTATCTGTCTGAAGCAGTACAGCTTCTGTCAGTTTTCATAATTCAGAAGCTTACAAAAGTACTCCTTCCATCTACTTTTGATGTACTGTGGAGTGGTGAGAAAGTTATTACTGGTATCCTATATTTCTTTATGCCATCTGCTGAGTCACTTAATAGTTATTCTCCAAAGGAGGAAGATATAAAAATAATACTACTCATTGCATTGGAGATTATTCTCCTGGAAATTTATACATAGAATTGTCATTATACCACATAAAGTTGAACTAAAGTACAAAAAAGAACTTGGATGTCGGAGATGTGAATTAGATATAAAAAGCTGATTGGCAACATATGTTTTATAATTGCACATTGCTTAAGCCATTTTGGGATAATATGAATTATTTTTTATGGGCTATTTTTAATGATCAATTTATTTTAACTAAATCTTTGATTCTATTTAGTGTACCAATACCTACATGGGTTGCTAGAATAAAATATCCTCTTCTTTGGAGTATAATAGCTATGGCAAGAAAGGTCATTACCAAAACAAAAATGAGACTACTCCTACTTGGAAAGAATTTATGAACGTTGCAAATAATGCATGTCATCTTCAACTAGCTACAATTAAGATAAGATCAGATAGTCACTTCATTTTATAATATTTGATTGAAATTTAAAGATCTGTTAGAAAAAAATAGATAATAATAGTTAAGTAAATAATGTTAGAAGTTAAAATTATCAAAAAATTGTATTGTTTATTAAACACCATTGTAAATAGTTGATTTTGTTTTTTTGTTGTTAAGAAATCTTGTTTTATAGTTATTTATTGTATTAAAGTTTTAATGGTACATGTTGTTAGTTGGATTTTAAAATCTTTCAATAAAAAGAAGTAATAGAAAAAGAACTCCTGTTCATTTCTCCCACTAGAACATTTTAAATATGCAAAATAAAAATCAAGGTGACCACCACAGCTAAAAACATGTACTTAAATAAATAAATAAATAAAGACATACAATGGAGGCCTAAATGAAAATATTAGCACGTTCACACAATAAGTGCTTCTTCATATCTACTCCTTCAAGAAAATCAGTCTAATTTAAAAAGACCAACAACCAATAGGACAGTGAAATCAATTAACTCTGATAAGAAAGCCTGCAGGTTTTTAAAGCAGGCTTTGAAGGTGCAACCCCATTTAAATTGGGATCTTTATCCGCCTGTAATTTGGCAATCCACTTTAGTATGATTCACAATGTCTCCACCTCTTAAACTTCCTTCATCTACTTCCAACACCATGAAGGTAAAATAATACCCTGGGTTATTAAAAATATGTTTATATAAGGAAATTTTCCCATTCCTAATATCACTCATATGCTGCAGAATGCATTATTTCAAAAGCCTATTGTTTTTTTCCTTTGTAGTACCCATTGCATACCTTGCAATTAGCCAAATAAACCAAATTCTTAGTTTTACAATCAGCATACATTTTTAAACTATATATGATATGTGTTAAAGGATGTACAAAGGAATTAGAGGTGGAAATAATACTGCAAGCTTTACAGTCTCTACAAAGAAAAGTAACAACTCTATTGGATAAACAATTCTTCTTTATCCTAGGTTCATAGCAAATTTGTCATTTCAAAGATGGATAGTTCTTAAACCCAAGATAAGGTCTATCAATGACAATGTTCCTAATATTATCATCTGACAGTAAGATGGGCTAATTCTCCTAACAATATCACAGACCTTCCCACAATCACTATTATATATCAACATTAATCTAGTGGTAGAAGTGGCATTATAAACAGTATTATGCGGCACAGAAGGTCTGTTCACAGACTAAAGTGCTTTATCGAAATAAGGTTGACCTTTAGTTATCCTTAGTCTACTAACTTTGGAGTGGGCTTTCTCAACCTCCTTGGGGTGATAGCTTCTATCCAGAAATTCTTTACCCAAGCACTCAGCAGCTTCCAAAAACTCAACATCACTAGTATGCAGTCTAGAAATCCTAAAAAATTGCCCCTTAAGGACATTATTGGATACATGGGACTGATGCATACTCATTCTATGCAACAAGGTGTTTTCCTCCACTTCTTCCTAAATAAGGAAGTATCCACCTTCCCATCCTCTCTGAGCGGCAAACAAATGTCAAGGTAGTCTATACACTGCTTGGAATAATTCACAGTAAATTTAAAATAAGAGGTGCTTTCAAGATACCTCACAAAATCATATAGCAAATCAATAGAGCCATCCCACAACATAAAAACATCATCAACAAAGCGCTTATAATATAAAACATGCTTAAAAAATCTTATTGGAAACATCCATCACATATTCTGCTTCCCAATTGGCCATCACTAACTTGGTATAGCTATTGGCACATGATGTGCCCATAGCTACACCTAGCTTTTATAAGTAAAATATGTCATTAAAAAAAACCAAACATTATTAGTAAGAATAAGATCCAGAAAAGTATGGATAAGTTCAATGTGTCCATTGTCATAGTCACTATTCATCCTTAGAAAGGTTCTAACAGACTCAATGCCTAAATCATTCAGAATAATGGTGATCAAAGTACACACATCTAAGGTAACAAGACACAAATTACTGGTCCTTCCTGAAGTATCAAAACATAGACCAAGGGTCCGTAAAAAATACTCTGTATCCTTAAGAACTGATGGACCCTTCTCAACAACAGGTTTCAACTTAGTTTCTACAAAGACCGACAATGGCTCAGTCAGCCAGCCACAACCCAAAACGATGGGTCACAATGGAGGGTCAATTAACTGTTTGTGGAAATTAGGAAAACCATGGATTATCAGAATCTATGGATCCATTACAGGCAAATACTCAAAAACCTCCCTAGTAAATGCCCTCTACATGAACAGATTGTAAAAACAGTCGTGCACGTATTTAGTAATCCTACTAACATCCAATCTAGTGATTCTGGAGTAACTGCACATATCACTTAGCATTAACTCCATTTTGTTAACATATGCATCTACATTAAAAACCACAATAGCTCCCCCTTTGTCAGTGGGACATATAAAAATGTTAGGATTTTCCCTTAGCTCTCTCAGGGTTAACCATTCACTTTCAGTTAATTATAATGTTGAGTTCATTAAACACATCATTTTCACAGACTTATAGGAAAGCTTCAACAAGTGGATGAGGGTGTGGCAAAAAAGTACTAGACTTTCTAAAACCACAAATATTGTTCTCATCAGTAGATGGAAAAAAATGTCACCATTATGTTCCATGCAAAGAGTTTAAGACTCAGGATAACATCACTTATCTCCGAGCATCTCGCTGGTACATACAATAAACATTTATTTAACATAGATATATGCTACTCTGATAAATAAACCTGTAAAAGATTGTGTGTCTCTCTTTTTTAAAACTGAGGATAACCTCTTATTTAATAGCATCTGTTTTTCTTAATTATAACATGTCACACTCCCTGATGAAAAGTGCTAAATTTTTGCTTCTCTTTCTCTCTGACTGCATTTTTATCTTTCGTGTGACAGTGAACATGAGAAGTTGCTCTTCGGTCTTGCAGTACTATCAATGCCTATTATAGTCTGTGCAGAATCCTGACATTAACTGTGAAGTCAAGGTTCAGCGCAAAATTATTAAACAAACATAAAACATCTTACGCTTAATGTTTTTGCAGCACTCTAATGTTAAGTTAAACAGAACAACGTCTAGCTGTGGCAAACTATTTTAATATTCCCTTAGTGAGTATATGCCTGTTTGCCTGACTGAAAAAGATACAGCCACTCTAAGTCAAACTAACATTACAAGAACTAAATCATGACTTTCACTAACCAATGCTTGGTGTGTGTGTAAGCATGTGTACCACATTTCACTAACTTTAAAAGAATTAAATCATGTGTGCATGTGTGAGTGTGAGCGTGCACATGTGTGTGTGTGTGTGTGTGTGTGTGTGTGTGTGTGTGTGTGTGTGTGTGTGTGTGTGTGTGTGTGTGTGTGTGTGTGTGTGTGTGGACTCCAAATTATAATAACGTCACATGAAATGAAATTTAGTATGAGATGTGTGTGTGTGTGTGTGTGTGTGTGTGTGTGTGTTGTGGTGGTGGTGTATGTGTGTGTTTGTAGGGTCAACAACTAAATCATGATCATCACTAAATCAATGCTGTGTGTATGTGTGTGATATGTGTGTGTGTCTGTGTGTGTCTGTGGTTTTGTCTCTCTCATCTCTCTCTCTACATCTCTCCCTCAATTTCTTTAAATGTATATATAAACACACACACACACACACACACACACACACACACACACACACATACACACACATACACACACATGCACATGCATATCATGTGTCATAAGCATGTAAATTAATAAAAGTTAAAAAAATATAAAAAATTAAAAACAAAACAATGTACAAGTGAAAGAACCCAAGTGTGATCAACACTGGCAAAGGTAATTGTATGTTGATTGAGTACTGCTCATGAGAAGGAAATTGATGGTATCTAAACAGTATTGATTGTGTTCTAAGATGTAGAAGAACATTTCCATATGCGTAAAGTTGTTTTCTGTGGACAAACATGTCACAGATGAGTTCAGTGTTGAATGCAAAAATCCTGTAATACGTTATTGTGTTTGGACATGGTATTGTATTACAGTGCTATTTCTTCATTCAGATAGTCATCAGTGGTTATGAGCATCACTATGAATCTTGTTGGGGGTGGAGAGAACACAACTCTCTCTCTAAATGAAGGGCAGAGTGCAAATATTGGTGTGCTATCTACATAGAAATGTAGGAGATAAATGTGAAAGTATTTTTTTGCAATGGAGTTGACATACCTTGTACAGTCTGAAGAGCAGAGTGAGATGTACTTATGTGTACTAGGGAAATGTGTGGGTTGTCAGAACAGTTTGAGACACTGTGGATGTTTATGTATGTCTTTAAATTTCCCTGAATAATGTGCTGTCAAGTGAAAATTAAGGCACTGATTACTTTAGGTCACAAATAGCACATTAAAGACCGCACTCATTTTTGTGGTATGCCACATTATAGTGAACAGCAATAGGAGACAGTATAGAATCAACGTAACCCATTACACTTTCTGTGATTTTGAAGAACATACATTTATGCCCCATAAATAATCTGATGTGGCTTTGTGCCAGGAACTTCCTAATGTTTTGCAAAGTAATGCTTGAATGATATGTTTCTTTGTTTAAGACACTACCAAGATGTAAAGTTAAGAACTGGAATTCTGTAAAAGACAGATTAGGAAGCATATTTTATATGTCTATATCTTTTCTGCTATGCATATCTGCTGACACCACACAATGTTATTGTTGATGTTGAACATTACTAAAACAGCCTGGGCTGGGCAAGGAGTTAATATGACTGTGGGAGTCACATCATTACCCATGCATAATGCTAGGCAACTGTGAAGTATCAACTATGTAAATTATGCAAAAGCCAGAGGGATAGTTTTAAAGGCTACTGATTCCTTCTAACTTCTGTTATATGTTGCTTGACTCAGAGCAACTTAATTGGACTGCTGCTTAGTGTTTAATGACTCATGATAAAAGACATCAATGCCAGTTGTGCTTGACTGGTTAAAAATCTTACAGAATTGAACAACTCCTAGTCTTTGAGCATTCCTTAAAATCAAGCAAAGGACAAGAAAGATGACTTTTATATTTTACACATTCATGCACATACATAAACAAACGCATACCCACACAAACACTCACATTAATCACCATGGATAGTCCTGAGTAGTGCTGTTTGAGCACCTTGCTATCTGCATGCAGTTTACATCTGGCAGTATATCAAGTGTGCACTTGAAAATTTAGAGGGAGCAAGGATAAAATGGGGGGGGTATCATAGCTTCACCACATCCACTAATGAAATGAAGACTGTTTTACTGCAAACCTTGGCAAAGAAACATATATTTATTGAGACAGGACTATGGCATGACTACATGGTTATACAAAGGAGGTCCAACTATAAGTCACATGTTCATCACTGCAAGTGAATGAGATATGTATTTTACCTGTTACTCTGCAGAAGGTTAGAGCCTTTATATTGGTGGATTCCTTCTCAAAGAACTCAGTGGAAGACACCATCTTCTGTTCTCTGACTGTATTCCTTACTTATCCCCATTGCCCCACGCTATATGCTAAAATAATTTAGTTACCAACTCTTTCTTGGTGAACATGTAACAATGGTAATATAATGACAATAAATGAAAAAGTACTGCATCCAGTAGTAGGAATATAATTATTTGCTTGCTAGCTGCCTTCTTTCCTTTTCTAATTGGCCATTTTCACTTTCTTGATGGCTACATTTTAATGCACTTTGTAAAGCCAAGAATCAAAGTAAGGGCAGGTATGTTCCCTGGAATTCAAGTTTTCTGTAATTTTACTATACTACATCTGTTGGTAAGGTTGTCTACTATATAGCTTGCTTTCTATAGGAATAAATCATTTTTCATTGCATTTTTATTTACTGTGTATCATTATAGTATTTCATTGTCACTGTTTTTGATGTTATAGCAATGTTATTTTGTCATTTGTTCATAAGTCCATGGTTAAACAGCAAAAGGAAATAAAGGTCCGAGGAAACAGTAGTATTCTATTAATAATACATTAAAATACACAGCTTTAAAACACATGCTTCAATAAGCTTTCACCTTGAGAAATCATTGTTGCAAAAGCTTGTTGAAGCTTGTGTTTTATGGCCAGTATTTTAACGTATTATTAAAAGCATACTTATGTTTCCTTGAGCTGTTACTTCATTTTGCTGTCTGACCTATTGGCAGGATCAGAATTGATTTACTGGAGCTACTGTTCTGCTTTTTTTCTTTTCTTTTCTTTATGCTCAGTGATAAGAGAGATGGTTAAAATATTGCATTTAAAATGGAACTGGGGGAATAAACAAACATACCAATGGACTTGTTTATCACAAAAGTATCCACTACCAATCAATATTCTGATGAGTGAAAATCACTGAATGAAAAATCAGATCTATCTTACACTGCGCTTCACAAATTTGTTGGTGACTAATAAGGAAGAAATTCAGTTTGATAAAAAATATACATCCTATAGAGCCATAGATTTACAATGGGTTTGCTGGCTGGGCTCTCCAGTCAATAGTCAGAGGTATCCAAAAACACCTAACACATGCTGTGCTTCCCTGTTAAACACATAGCACATTGTGCAACCCTGTTAAATACGTAGCACAATGTGCAACCCTGTTAAACACCTAGCACACTGTGCAACCCTGTTAAACAGCTAGCACACTGAGCAGCCCTCTTAAAGAGTTAGCACACTGTGCAACCTGTTAAAAACCCAGCACACTGTGCATTCCTGTTAAACACGTAGTACAATGTGCAAACCTGTTAAACACCTAGCACACTGTGCAACCCTGTTAAACGCCTAGCACACCTAGCAGCCCTGTTAAACAGTTAGCACACTGTGCAACCTGTCAAAACCTAGCACATTGTGCATCCCTGTTAAACACTTAGCATACTGTGCAACACTGTTAAACATGTAGCACACTGTGCAACCCTGTTAAACACCTAGCACAATGTGCAACCCTGTTATACACCTAGCATACTGTGCAACCTGTTATACACCTAGCATACTGTGCAACCCTGATAAACACATAGCAGACTGTGCAACCCTGATTATTCTAAAAATACCCAATGCACCGCTAGGGAGTGATTCAAAGACAGCTGCAGCAGTACAGCAGTATGAAATCTCCTGCAAGTAGCGCTACAGCAGTCTGCTGGATAACATCACATGCAAGTGCAGCAGTTTGGGGGCATTGCTAATGTAAATTACTAAGTGGTCTGTCCCAGAGATTTACTCCAGGATCAAAATAGCATGCTAGAGAAATGGAAACACAAATTCTACCAAGTTATTTCAGAGCATGGCAGTAAGATTGAACACATTATTTTATAGAGTTCATGCCTTACTGCCTATTGCAGCCATGGGACAGTTAACACTACAGCAGATAACTACTCTGAGGCTGTGTGCATGTGTGTAGGGACCTGATTGGAACTGTATCAGTGTATGTCTGTGTGTCTGTGTGTTCATGTATGTCTGACTGCTTGAGTACGTGTGTGTGCGTGTGTGCGTGTGTGTGTATGTGTGTGTGTGTGTGTGTGTGTGTGTGTGTGTGTGTGTGTGTGTGTGTGTGTGTGTGTGTGTGTGTGTGTGTGTGCACCTGTCTGTCTGTGTTTCAGTCTGTATGTCTGTATGTAGGGACATGATTGGAAATGTATTGGTGTAAGGCTGTATGTCTGTTTGTCTGCATCTATGAGTATGTTTACGGACATTATTGGGAAATTTTGTGATGTATGTGTGTATATGTGTGTGTGTGTGTGTGTGTGTGTGTGTGTGTGTGTGTGTGTGTGTGTGTGTGTGTGTGTGTGTGTGTGTGTGTGTTACATATATGAAGAGTTTTGTGCATTATTAGGGGTAACCCTAATGCTACTAATACAAGACTTATCCACCTGTGCAAGATCTTCAGTTGAGAGATATGTAGATATGTGAAGGAATTGCTAAAGAGCTTTGCTACACATATCTTTAGGATGTCTCTGAATTGCTAATTAGCTGCATAATGCTGCTGCAGTACACAGTGTGACACTGTTAATGCTCTGGAACTAACTTTTCTGAATAACTCCTAGTGTTATGACTCATGGTGAATGAATGCACATTTATCTGCACAAAGTATGAACCAAACCAATACTACCAAAGTCAAGTTCCAGCTTCTGTACATTATACAGCCACCAGACTTATCATATCTGGAAAATCGATTACTGCAGCAGACACAAAGTAAGAATTCAAACACTGAGTCAACAACATTTCAGCTGCCTAAAATTTTAAGCAGCTGAATACATGCCTTTGGAATTGCCTTCTAGCATTCAGGGACGGCATTAACATGAGAACATGAGAATGTCACATTTTGCTATGGAATAATTGACTGGTTATCATAAAAGTGTTTTGAGTTATTTTGGGGAAAGGAGAAAAATAGCGTTGTGACAATCCTCCTGAGTTATCACAGGACACAATGCCATCAATGGTTCAGCCACAGTGTAGTAAACAATGAGGGATATACTAAACTCATAGTGTACTGTACTTAATAAAACATTACTATGATTCATACACCTACAGTTACTAGAAAAGCTTTGCTAAATGAGTGTAATGCATCTACCCTTTAATGCTGCTGGTATGTAGTTGGCCTGGGGCTAAAGTAAATTGCACAAAGCGTAGTCCAAGGTGTATGAAACAAGCACCAGAAATTCAGTCTCTGAAGTGTAAGCACTAAATGAAGAAACCCAGCCTGTCATCTTTTAAAGTAATCTTGCACAGGTGTGGGAGGCTGGGGGGAGTGGGGGCAGCATCATACATAATCACAAATGTACAGTTTTATTCAAGGTTAATTAAACTTTATATTTCTAGTTCTTAATGCTATGCTCTCGATTCCCAGCAGTAAATTAAACATATTTCTAAATTAACATTTTCTTCATCAGGTAATAATTTGTAAATCATGCTTATTATTGCTCCACTGATTCTGTGCTATGTTGTAACTCTAGAGCAGGTGCGTTAAATTATAATTGTTATTCTTTCATTCTTTTATGAATTAAAGTCAGTATAATTATTATTTTATGTAAGTGCAAAATATGCAGTGAACTGTTAAGTTATATTATATGTTAACATGAAGTTCAGGGATATAATTTGTAGTACTTAGATCAATAACTCATATTTAACATGATTTTATTGCTGCAGGTTCTTATCTGAAATTTGTGTCTTCTGTTTTACTTGCTATCAGTAGGACATAGTGAGGTCTGTTCTACCTCCTTAATATAAGTGTTGGAATAAAAAGCAGTTACCCACATTACTTAGTGTCGGGTTAAGCTTGTTAAATATTTTCATCCCAACAAGTCTTTAAGAAAACAAAATAGTAAAACCCAAGAGAAAAATAATTTAGAAAGGTGGTGTTTCTTTATAAACAGCAGTAAATATTTCTTACATTAAAAGAAAATTGTGAGCAGCTTGGCAAACACTGCAAAGAGTTTATTTTGCTGTGTTTGACACAAATGAATGCAGTTTAGTTTATGTTTCTTTTTTTTTTGTTCCATACAAGGTTTTTATAGTAAACTGCAAGTACCATAACCACAATTTAATAAATGGATTCCCTGTTAAGTACTAACATTGTAGCAGCTACTTATATGGCACTGAGAAATATTTTATGGATAACACTGATTACAAAGAAAGCTTGGTGAAGCTGTGTTCTGAATTTTATTCATTTTATTGAAAGAAAAGGGCACTTCTTAAATATATCCCTAACTATAAATGTATTTGCCTCTTTTCTTCTGAGGGTCTGCTTTCCTTAAGAGTGAACGTGTTCCTCAGCTGATACCATAATTATTATTAAGTGTACTGTGAAAGACCTCTGCTGCCCTTTGCCTTCTTATAAAAGATAAATTATTAATTATATAATAAATGCTCATTGCTATTCAAACATGAGCGCACTGACTGGACAGCCCAGTCAGCAAACCCATTGTAAATCGAGCATATACCAATAGAAAAAAATCCAGCCGCTGAAGTTCCATTGAGTGGTCAGACTTTCTATTGGAGTATTTTGAGGGACAGAGCAAAATATATGAAAAATCAGGTATATTCTGCAAAAATAAACAAACATTAATCTACCTGATTTCCCTTATATGTCTGTGATTGTCACTCATAAATCCTTATTTTTTAATAGTTAAAAAAAACAACATCAGATTTTCTGTTTTCTCTATCACTTTCCCTGCACTGCACTGCACTGATATATTATACAAGCGTGGGAATATAAGTCCTATATGCAGGTGCAGTACATCAGTATAAGGAAGACAACACAGACCGAAGTACCATTATACAAAATACATTTAAGAAAGGTAAACAATTTCTTTCTTAACTATCTTGAATAATGTGATTGCATATTAGCAATAATCCACTCCTGTTTGTGAGTCTATCAGTATTTACCTGAGAAATGGTTAAGGACTGACACTGCTGAGCTGCTGAGACTGCTAGAATCAAACCATCTGCCCTGTGTCTGTGAGGTAAGCACTTTAACTATTATGCCAACCCTAACCCAGGCTTACAAAGCTGATAGAATAACATGTTTTGCATTATCATGCAATTTCTGAAAGGTATGGAATCTGAATATCAATCATCATTATTTACTGACTTCAGTCCTCAACGATTTACCTGAATGCCTCACATTTTATGAGAAACAAACTAAAAATATGAGTCAAAAATCTGGACCTTCTGCTAAAATCTAGACTGTTGAGTGGTATACCTGATAGGAAGGGTTAGAAACTCAGTCCCAAAAAGGAGAAGCAGTGAAGACTGACAGTGAGGAGAAATCAGGATCAAGAAAACCGATTTGAATCAGGGATCCTATTCCATCATATATCAACTCATTAAAGTACTCTGACTTTTTGTGAAAAACTTTAGAAGCTAAGTATTTCACTTCAAAATAAAAAGCTCTTTGGGGACCATATGTTGAGGAAAGAAATCAAAACACCACTGCAATGAGCTTCCAGGTATGATTTAGATGTATCAAGCAAATTAAAGTGATCTGACAAAAAATGCTTTTCCCAGGATGATGAGGAGCCACTTACTGAAGGTTCTGGTACAAAAACAAACTCCCACAATTGAATGATTGTCCAGTTCAGCTGGTACAACTTATTTTACTCTTTGTTTATGTACCAAATCACTTTGATGCTGTCAAGTATAACTTGAGATCTGCTTAGTAAAGCACAATATCGGAACACATTAATTGTCACTGTTGTTGACAATGTGTTTTTCAAATTAATGTGGGACTTGACTGGTAAGGGATAGAAACACCACTGGGCCAAGTAAGCCTCCAGATAAAATCCACCCCATTTATATATCTGATGTATGATGCCTGAAAATATACAATCCATCACTCTAGTTCCCAGACCAAAGAAAGAATCATGGAGCACTCCAGCTTCAAACAATCCCCGAAGTGGGCTGATAGTCTTCAAAGTAATGCTAAAACTTTCTCATGTGAAGCCCAGCATACTGCACTATCAAGAATCTTTTTGACATATAATCGCCAATGTCCATGAATAATATTGGCATACTTTGTACTGATAAGAAGTCCATTGAAAAAAGAACAACAGACTCTACATTCTGTCATTTGTCAAATAAGGCCTTCACTTGAACAGTATCCAGCAGGACCATCTGAACAAACTATTGCCGAAGTCACAGCGCATACAATTTTGCTTATCCCGTATGAACCTACTGGGGCCCCAAAATGGAACCACAACTCTCAATTAGTTCAGTATCTGATGACTGGATGAGGCCAGAATGAGGCATCTATCTAAGTGAAGCTAGTAAAAAATCATCCTGAGCTTGAGATCCACAGAGCAGTGGCTAACCTGCAAACTGTAATGATGATTCCCTACTTGATAGTTCAAAAACTTTCTGTGAGCCTTGGAATATACCAGCATGCATCTTCATATCCATAGCAACTATCTGAGCTATTAGCAAAAAGTGTGATTTGTGATCTCCATCCAGCCATCCTGATTTATTTGAGGTAGATAATTTGATAACTGACCTCCATTGCCCCTATTTTGGGGGAACAAAAAAAACTTGTATAGGCATGACTTAGACACTCACCTACTCTTTTTCTGAACATTTTTTGCTTAAATATGACTTACTCTGGAAATAATGAACATGGGCACCTTTAGAATGATTAGAAAAAGGGCCTTTTAAAGAAAATTTCATTTTGCAACTTGTATCACAAGTATCTCTCCTCCAGAGAAATTAACAAAAGTCCTGCATCTGCCTCAAAAGACTTTGGAAAGAAGGGATGAGAGAGGAAAAGGGTATGAGGACAGCACATTCCCTAATAAAAAGGCTCTACCTCTTTCAAAGGAAGATATGGCAGCTCAAAAGAATTGTAACATTTAGGATGCCCTTTTTCATTGGAGATTGTTCCTAACTCTTACAATATAATCTGGCTTAAACATCTGATAGCTGAATGATGTCTGCTGATTAAAATATGGCTAACTTTGAAGAAGAAAGTTTTTACTCCTTCTCCATGTAGGATATGGGGTATATGTCTACAAATGATCATCCATCTAACTACAGGAAGTTGCATGGCATGTGACACACATGCTTTCTTCTGAGTTTGGTTCAAGTAAAGACCTTCTTTAGTGATTATTATTTAAACACTATTCAGGCACCACATAAAGTCAGAAGTGATGAAATATTTTCAGAAAGTGGGAAATACATCTGTAGAATTCATGAATGCATCTGTCTTCAAGAGTACATGTTTTAAAAATGGCCACAATGCAACCAGAATTCAAAACAAATTAGAAAAGTGCTGGAAACTTTGCATTCAAAAATCAGTTTATTCATCATCATGTGTAGATTAGCAGAGAAGCCTGAAAAAAGTACATTGAGCTACATCCCTTCATGTCATATGAAAGAGGCCTTAAAGGCAAATAGCAGCAACAACAGAAGTTCAGTATTTATTGGGAATCCTAGAACATATACCATTCATTCACGATTTGTTCTTCACAAGGACAGGTGGTATTATGGGGACCATAGATGTTTATGTTATTCAACTGAGGAATACAGCCAAAGACCATGAATTTGTAAGATGTGTTATTCACTTATAAGGAATAAAGCTGCTGTTGTTATAAGAACAACATAAGAAATGTGAAATAAGGGTCAGGCTATTAAGAGAAACATACCTGATATCAAAAGCTGCGGAAGTATGTAAGAAAAGTGGGTATTCAGAAGCAAATAGTGTGGTACATTGCATGAAAAAACATGGTGAGTAGCAAGGCCCAGGGAGGACCTAATTCAGAGACACACATAGTGTGACTGCTATTCCAGAAAAATAGTGCTGTACACATTTTATGCAAACACTTAATAACATGAAAATGAGTATCAGCATGCTAAAAAGAGCCGTCATATATGTGGATAAAAACTCAATGTTCCATTATGATTCAAAAACATATATTACTTGTCCTAGGGTCATTGACTACATCTTCTGCATTGCTATCAAATTGCCTCCTATTCCATATAAGATGGAAGGACTTATACTCCATCAGCTGCCAGATGGTATGCAGTGCATAGGATATTATACATGTAGCTGTGTACCATGCAGGCAGTTCCCATGATTCCCACATCTGGTACGCATGCAGCCTATGTCAGCAATTTGTATAGTCTGTGTATGGTGACTTTCTGCAGGGATGTCTAATTGCATCTACACACATCTTTAACCACAGAGTCTTCAATGTGCAGGGTTTATAATGCCACTCATAATGCTGCCATCAGTTTCATTTGCAGGTGATTTTGTGCAGCGTTTCATTGTTTTATTAAAATATAATAATAAGTTACATGATTTGCAATTAATCTGTGTTATCATCTCAAAATAAAATATGCAAATAACCCCATTAAGCTCACATAACAGTTTTTATTCCAATAAATTTTGTCCACCATCTTTTCTTTTTTCTTGAAAATGTGTTTTAAAATTTGGACAGAATACAATAAACTTTAATACCAATAAATATGTCCTATTATAATAAATTCTAAAATTCTGATATGTTATATAATGTTAAACAACTATAACCTTTACTAAGAAATGGAAAGTTTGAAAAAGAGTATTATTGGAAAAAGAAAACAGATATAGAAAAAAAGAAAACCAATTTAGAAACATAAATAACTATGTTCAATAATACTACACAAAAAAGTGTAAAATTATATTGATAATTTAACATTTATGAAAAGTTACTTAACACTTAATTAAGGAAGTGTGGGATGACAAATCATATAAATTGTATATAGTCAAAATGCCATTATTATGTTTATCAATAACTTAACCTAGGCTAGTCAAACATTTGGACTGTATTCTGTCATTATTGGCAAACAGTTATTGCAATTATTTCTTTACTATATAATTATGATAGTATATTAGTATATTAAAGAATTCTAAAGAGTGGGTGACAGAGACATTCCTCACCTTCTGGGCAGTTAATAGCATTATAATAAAGGTCTTCATAAAGACTAAATACGGCTGGTAGCGGGAGTATTAAATAAAAGTAAAATTTAGTTAATTCAAATTTATTAGACCAAAATAGTTGCACAGATCTCCAGAAATCTTATCAAAATGATTTAATACCCCACAGGGAAACTACCCCTGGGATTCAGTGCATTTTTCTCCACCTGCCCTAATTGCCTGTGCAGGTTCTTCAATTAGCACAAAAAAAAATCTAATCCAGAGACAAGATAAAACTACAATGAGAAACATTACATTAGGGGCTAATAACCATGTCTCTGAATCAGCACATTGCTGTCAAACCTGACAGTACTAGTGTTCTCCATAGCAACCCCTGTATTAAATTAGCAAAATCATCCCTACACACACACACACACACACACACACACACACACACACACACACACACACACACACACACACACACACACACATGTCCATACACATATATACATTCTAACACATCCACCACCCCACACCTTCATTGGGCTTAACTGTACAGTGAGTAGTCCCATAGAAGTGAATGCATGACTGCAGTTTTTGACAGTGTTCACTTTTTCTTTTAGTATAAGATATTACTTGCCAGAATTATTTTCTTAATCACTCATCCAAGTAATTCAGGACCCATAAGCAATTCTGGGGAAAGAACATGATTGTTAATATTAGCTACTCTCCCAGACTGCCACATTAGCATGCAGCCTCACCATGAAGACGGCCCCCAATGCTAATGCCCCAACAAAGGGAAAATCTTGGCTATAGAGTGGTCTAAAGAGGTTTAGCACAATGCAAAAACCTTAAAAGATAGGGCTTCTATACACAGCTAAACCTTTCTGAATCCCAGAATATGTATTTTAGTCAGCTTTTAGCTGTTTCTTATATATACAAAATAATCTATTATTATAATTAAATTATTTATTAATCTTATATGGAGTAAAAAATGCTGTGTGAATTAATTGATAAGTATATAATATCTAAAATAAAGACGCTGTAATAGCAGAAGATTTTATATAACCTGATTCTGTTTATTCTTCAGACCTGAGGAAGAAGAGTTTATCATCAAATTCCAATATGTAATAGGTATCACACTCTTGAGTTCTCGAATAATTTGACAAAGAGCTGACAGATGAGATGTATTTCTGCAACTTTTATTCAATATTGAACTTAGTATAATAGTTTCAGATTATTTTTTTCTGATATATGGACAGCATGAGTTCTTTGGAATAAAAAAAAAAATTCTTATATGCTGTGTATCCAACCGATCTTCCTTACTAAAATTAAATTTATTTTAAATAGCTTTTAAATTCACAGCATTAAAATTCAATAAGCAAGTGGATCAGAATATGAGACCAGAAAAATTATACTTTTGATTCAGTGGCCGGGATTCACTAATCCTCCGTGTAAGACTAAATAAGTCTTACTCGGAAACTGCAGCCTAAGAGGATGACATCAGCGCACCATGCATATTCATGAGGGTGTGCTGACTCAACTCTAAGGCTAATACGGAGTGTGCATGAGTGCAGGGGGCGTGTCAGACTGCCGAGCAGTCCAAAAATCCACGCCCCTGCAAGTCCCGCAATCTGCAAATGTCAACTGAAATGAGCGAGTCCGCTCAAATGTGTACATACCCAACACTACACTCCCCCACATTCTAAATCCCTGTACAATTCTAAAATGTAAAACTTTCCTTGTTTTTTTTTTTTATTATTCCTGATATAGCTGCCCGTATTTGTGTGTGTTTGCACAGGTTTGCCCATTGCTTAGCTAAAGGTAGCAGTTTAGACATAGAAGAGGATAATAAGAAACTTATATGCAAATGAAGCCGAATAGCAATAGCGCAGTGGTAGAGCCTTCGCACAAAGAGGAGGCATTCCCAGTTCGAGTCCCACCACTCCCCTTTCTATTTTCTGTAGGAAACCGGTATAGAAAAATAATTCCTGATATTTATCTTTGAAATTTTAGTAAAAAGCATTGAAATGGCCTATGTAGTAGTGAAAGATATTTTATATATATATATAAGAATGCTGACAATCCCAATGCAGAGCGGTCACAGACAGAGACGGGGTATCACGCTGATAACACAATAAGAAACCAAACCAAAAGCAGGGTACCCTGACTTTCAAAACTTTGCACATTTGAAACTACTAAAAAATTTATAAAAGCATACAGATAATTTTCATTGGTCAGCGTGACCAGTGAAAATTTAAATTCTTTAAGTCATAAATACATCTATGATGTTCTAAACAAAGTCCACCTCGATGCTCATTCATAACATATAATATATATCATAATGTAAAAAATGCACTTTTGAAGGTATGTAGATGACAATGCCAATGAGATGACAACACACCACCCTGTGGCGAGTGTAATCATGTAGACACCGTACCCAAAGATCACGTAATCATACACCCTCTGATAGGCGTGCTTTTACTTCAATACAAACACCACTGCCAATACTAAAAAAACTAATATCTTATGAAAACTAAAATATATGCATGTAGCCATTAACTGTGAGAACTAACGGATGGTATTTGAAAAAGCGCGTCAGAGAACACAATTACTTAACCAGAATAGGTTCAGACCTGAATGCCCTTGGCAGCCCAGACAAAATCAGAAAGAGGGCTAGAACACACTTTTTAGGTTTTATAACATCCAAACTATTTTTCAAGGGTTTTATTTAGGATGTGACTTGATCAAATGAGATGATGGGAGATAACTGGATGGATTATCAGATGGAGATCAGATAGACCCCATGCTAAAATGATAAATAATTAATAAAGTCCAAAAAAAAAAAACCAAACAGAAATAGAAGAAGTATTTAGTATTTAGTAGTATGAGGTATGACTTTGTAAACTTGTCACAGCTAGGAATAAGACCCGTAGATTCATTCTTTAGTATTATGAGGTAATAGCTCCAGAAGTCCACCTGCAGTATTAATTTTGAGTTGTTTTGCAATTTGGTATTTAGATTCAATTTTGCGATTCGTTATGGATTTGTTATGAATGTGGTTTTTAGATTTTATACTTTATTTTATCATGAATGCCATTATTTATATAGGTAGGTTAGCGTTCATTTATATTTCACCATATCACCCTTTGGAATGTCACTTTTATTTTATTGATATTATTTTATTGTATGATATTATTAAAGTTGGAGTTATTGTCGTTTGATTAGTTTGTGTTTGACTTTACATTTTTTTTATATTTTTTTTGTTTTTTTATTTTTATTCTATGCACAAAGTAAGCACTTTAGATTATAAGATTGATTACTGAATTTACTGATAGAGGCAGTCAAGATATATGAACTATTATTGTTCAAATAATGTAATTGTTATCATCATCAGAGATATTGATCATATATCAGGTTTATTAAGCAAGTTTTTTTTTGTTGAAGTGCGCTGTTGTTTCACACAGTTCACGGGTTTCGGTTTACATAGATTTATAGATTATGCGCCAGACCGATCTGTGTGTAATTTAAGAAAATTTTTTAAAAAACTTAGATGTCTTATTTTTAATCCATGCGATTTTGGTCTTTTGATTTAAATATAAATATTTGCAACTTATGGGCGGCGATTGCCTGCCTGTACTGTACATTTTTTTTTTTTATATGATATATTATATTATGTGATGTGATGATCGGTGACTTTGTTTTAGAACATCATAGAGATATATATTTTGACTAAATTTAAATTCTCTTCACTAGTCCGTTGACCAATGAAATCCTGTATGCTTTATAAAGATTTTTTTAGTAGTTTTCAAATGTTTTAGAGTTTGAGAAAGCCCCATATTCACTTTTATCGTTTTATTGCCATCAGGGGTACCTGCTTTTTGGTTTGGTTTTATATATATATAAGAAGGTGAACTGGTTATGCATACTGATGAATGCATAAGTAACTTATCTTAAGCAATGTGAAGCACTGCTAAGCAAAGTTTACCAGTATTAAGCACATTTAAGTATAATTGCTCATAGCTTAGTACTGCTTTAACTAGCGCAATGGCTTTGCACGGAGCTGCGCATCGCGCCAACTAGCGCAAACAAAACATGTTTGCGCGTAGCTGCGCACCGCGCTAACTAGCGTGACATTGGGCAATGTCTAGCAATGTTGAGCAACATCGAGCAACATAGAGCAATGCTGGGCAAAGTTGAGCAAAGTCGGCTAAACACAGTCACACCCCCAGCCGGTCTGGCCAGTAGTAAAATAAAAAGCAATAACAGGCCCCAAACCCGGGATACTGCACACCATAATCACAGTACTGAACAACTAAGCCATGACAGCTTTTGACATTCATGCACTGTCAACACACATATACATATTAATGAACGTTTACCCAGTGCTAAGCAGGTGTGCTTTCAGCAGAGAATTTTCAAAACCAGCCAATCACAAATAAGTGCGGGAAATGAGGCATATTTAAGCTCCATAGGTGGGAATACTTGTCATAACTGGTTGTAGCTCCCATCTGCAGGCAGCGTGGCTGGTGTTGGAGAGAGCTCTCGCTTCCGAGCGCAACGGTGGGGCATTGAGGAGTCAAAAGTGATGGTTTGGCTCCTCGTCCATAATCATGATGCCAGACTCCTGCAAGGCCAGTTCCAGGGCACTGAATACAAAGTGGAAGCCTGAAACCATCTCGCACATGATCTCACCAGTGCCACAGGCATCCCTCAGACTGGTGAGCAGGTCAGACACCACTACTCAGTCCTGAAGAGACGCAAGGAGGACCGACTGAACCAGTGGATACAGGAGGCCCATGGGATGGAAAATGCCCCACTACTGAGTAGGTAGCCATGGAATGAATTATGTAAGAATTGCTATAGTAGTCTATATTATGGATAGGTATGTCTCAATATCACTTCATTTACTTCACAGCTGCAGGTGTCCATGCTGCAAATCAGCAAGCCTATGCAGATAGGCTGCTAAGGCTGTGCCACCAGGCAGGTTAGTAATTATTCTACATATATTGTTATATAAAATAAGTGAGAAAGCCTGAAAAAAAGTGTTCTAGCCCAATAATAAAGGTATAATAAGTTTTGAATAACATCTCTGCATGTACTGTTATATAAAATAAGTGAGAGATCCTGAAAAAGAGTATTGTAACCCATTAATAAAGGTATAATACATCTTGAATGAGTCTTCTGCATGCACTGATATATCAAATAAATGAGAGAGCCTCTAGAAAAGTGTGTAATGTAATTAATAAAGGTATAATACCTGGAGTGTGTCCGTGTCACTTTCTTCGAAATGTTGTACTCTTGCATTATAGAACTAGTACTGTTGTATTAAGTGCTGTCAACCCACACTTGGGTAGGCCCATAGAAAGTGGATGAAGGGAGTGCCAGTAGCTGTTAAGCATATATACAGTCCTCAACTGTTGGTTCATGGCTGGCACGTATTGGTAAATCTGGCACATGAGTAGGTTGTTATTGTGTTCCCCAGAAATGTCAATGTGCTGCTAGAAATGTAGGGGGCTGTTAAAATATAACTGACAATGTCACCTGAACACATCCAGATATGTAGATATATAAATATAAATAAAATATATAAATACATAGCAGTAACATCTGCATCCTGGACAGTTTGTATGTTAGATACAGGTCAGGTATATAAGGAACTAGCAAAACCCATTTCACAATTTAACGGACATTGCCTAGTGTAATAAGACATGTAGGGGATATATACATGCAGTCAATAGGAATGTAGTGTAAACTATAAGTACATATAAGTTGTTAATGGAGGTATCTTTTTATACCCTAATGTATGTGCATAAACAATGCAATTCCACACCTCAATGGGTATGTCTAATCTCAAAACATTTGTTGGGACATATGTCCTATTGGTTTATAAATATCTGCATTTACTTTGATGCATGTGCCCTGTTCAAATACCACAATCTTGGTGGCCTGTTGCCAGCAATCAATCCTGCATGCTGTTGGAATGTCCACTGTTGTTGTATATATGCATGTGTTATGCTTGCTGTTCAACTGTTGGAACTCTGGTGTGTTGGGTTAATGGGAATATAACTGCATGCTGTTACAACTAATTTGGAATGCTGTTGGCTGTTACCAACCCATATTGTCATTAAATCCTCCTAAACATAGAACGTATAGGAAGGCTGGTCCCAGCGGTCCCACCTGTCCCACCTCAGCTGGCAATGACACCTGGCACCAGTAGGTCCGGTGCCCAGCCTGGGACCTCCTCCTCCATTGGCCCTGTGCCACCTTCGGGTGGAAGTGCTGCATGGGATGGGGCTCACCCCCCCCCTGCAAGCGTGGCTGGAGGAGGGCCACCAATCACCCTCCGAATGGTCATGGCTGTGGTGCATAGGGAGATCGAGCGTTCAGTCGCTGATCCTCTACGCCAGCTTGAGGCATGTGTGGCGCAACTCATGGGTGAGCCTGCCCCTCCTATGCAGCCCCCAGCACAGCCACCCTCTGGGCTGTGAAGGTGCAGTGGTGACTGCCCATGGGTGGGGATCTCAGTTACACTGTTGCCATATGTGGGCTCATGGGCTTGCGATTTCCAAACATCCTTCCCCGTCAATGTTGTTCACCCACCACATGTGTCATATTCCACCCATGTATGCATCTTGTTTGTCTTGTCTGTTTACCTCCCCAACCTACCTCCCCAAATATACCTACTTCCCCTACCCCACATTCCGCTATCACCTAAAAAAAAAGGGCAATCTGCTCTCAAAAAAAAATTACGCCTGATACATTGCTGCCCATTTTGCACACATGTCCAATGGACACATAAACTGATATTTAATTGGCAGTACAACATACTTTGTTGTCCTCACCCTTCTCTCAGGGGTGGAAGGTTTCAAATTTCCATCCAAATTACTAGCATATGCAAAGTTGTTGCTGTTAAAGAAATGGGCAGCTATGGACCTTCCCTACACCCATCCTGCACATCCCAAGCTGTTTTCCCTACTGTCTTTCCCTCTTTGTGCCCCTTTTTCACCACTTTCCTATCTCCCCATTTTCTTTTCTTTCAAAGAAGCGTGGGGGTTAAAGGGAGTAAGCACTTTTAAGCAGTAGTTAGCGGGTTTGCGCGAGTGTGCGCTTGTGTGCGCTTAGCTAAGTATTGCTAAGCTTCGCGCAAACCCGGGCAAACCCGCTTACAACTGCTTAAAAGTGCCTTAGTCACCCTGCATGTGAGGGCCCTTGTTCTGCTCAGCAGCAAAATAAAACACCACTGCCAGTCTCAAACCCCGGACCCTGGACACACTAGACTGCATGAAGTACCACTAAGCCACAGTAGATGCACAGCAGGTTGTTGCAGAAATATATATATCATGCATCAGAATGAGTGAATGTAAAGGGAAGATAGGAATGCCATAACACAAAACCTGTTCTGTGGAACTTTACCAGCAGTTGTTGTGGAATTGCATTACATGACTGTGATAACAGAACCATACATTCTAGCAGTAAATAATGTCACAGCAGCACTTTACAACCCCCACACAGTATCATAGCAGGGCAATCCCCACCCAAAAGTACAAAATACCTGTGTGTTCAGGGTCCAGCAAGGATGTAGGTAGGCATACTCAGTACTGGAATTGTCCAGTTTTCATGAACATCCTGTGCTAATGTCAACAATAAAAAAGCACCAACTGTGCAGAAGTGAGTACATTAATATTCACAGTATAGCAGTTCACAAACAGTTCATGTGCCAAATGAATACATCTCAATAACTACGTATGTATGGCAGCTAAATGTATAAGTAGAAAAGAAACTACATACTCCCATGTATCTTGTGTTAGCATTTGTAGGGGTGAGTACAATTTTACACTGACAACTGTGTACTGGAAGTGGCAACATTCAGGTCTGAGTACAACATTCAAATCACTGGCAACACTCCTAGCTTCAGATATAAGAAGTATACCAACCTTCTGACTTACACAACGGTGTCCACAGCAAACAAGCATGGGCACCACTTTGGAAAACTGAGAGGGCTACAGCTACCTGACCTAGTAATTTATAGCATTGGGTTGCTATGACAGTGAGTACTGCAATTACCACAAAGCAGGCTGCATGCAATTACCAAATGGTGACCACCAATTGGTGCAGAGGCCATCACATGCACATGTGCAGATACCTATAAAAGCAGGCTGTACTTGCTGTCCACACATGCAATCATTTAATTGCAGCTACGGAGAGAGAGAGAGAGAGAGTGAGAGAGAGAGACACAGACAGACACTGACATCTACAACAAGAGCAACAGCAACAGAAAAAAAAAGATATTAAAAAATATATATATTAAAAAAATTATACAAAACACAAGGAACTGACAAATACAAACATATACAAAGGAAAGGTATGTAACAGATATGTATTTACTGGTATGTAGTAGTTGTTTTTGAAGAGTACTCTACATACTTTGAATCATCCATATGTGACAGGAGTACGTATCTATGCACAGATGCCCTCCATAACTACCGCCATGGAGAAATCAGTGTGTAGCTGTGTGCAGTGGGATATGACCGTGACATATGTAGTTCAGCATTAAATGTCAAACATCTGATCCATGTTATCTGTGCTCTGTACAGTAGGGTGTACAATGTCTGTTTGTGGGAGTAGCGCATACAGTTATATAAACATGGATGTGACAGATTAACAAATGCATGACAGTCATATTAATGTGTAGCTTAGCATTGGCAACAGCTGTACCAGGCTAGTATGTTAATCTAGCATTTGCAGCTATATATACACCCTCTAATATTACTGTGTGCTCACATGTGACACCTGTTCATGTTGCAGCAAGGCCCAACAGGTCAGTCGTGATGTCCATGGACTTACAACAGTGTGAGCCATGTGTGTGTATGGCACACACATATGGAGAGATCAGTATGTGTCAGATATGTTAGCATCTGTACATGTGCATAGAGCAAGGGACGTACTGCAACTGTTTGTGAAGGGTGGACATATATATGTTGGTGAAGGTTGTTATGTGCATATTTCTATGTAGGTTGTAGTGTGTGGCAAACAAGACAGCATACAGTGCTGGTATATGACATGTGGTGGTTAAACGCTGTGGGTATGATTTGTCAGGTTTGCAGTGTTGCAGCCAGTGAGGCCTGCTAAAGCTACATGGGCTGAGAACACCTTCAATGCATTCCGCAGAACACTGTGCAATATTATTACATAACTGTATACCTCACAACCTTCGCATAATTGATATTCCCACCATGAAAGTTGGACTGTATATGTGCCTATATGTATATCTATATGTACACCAATGGATGTTAATATGTATGTGTATATATAAATTATATATATATATATATATATATATATATAGAGGGAGAGAGAGAGAGGGTCATATTTACTGTGACAGATGCCTGGTGACAAAGCCATGGACTCAAGCTCAATGTTGAAACTGCATTGGCATCCCTTCTGGCAAATCCTCCGTATCCATGAACTACCACATAGGTGGTAGTCTACTTAACACCAAAAGTGTGATAAGAGACCATGGGACACAGGTGGACAGTAGTGTCCCCTTTGATAATCTCAGTGCCAAACTAGTCATGTAATCTGTCTACGTGGCACACCTCCTCACAAAAGGTGTGTCATCCAGGGAAATATAGGTCAGTGTTCCCCTCTACTCATCACACATAAAACCCATTATAGAGTACAATGCCCCATGTGGTATGTACCTCACAAGACATCTACAGCAACTGGAAATGCCACAGACATACCTCACAAAGAGTACTACTGGCCTCAAACAGATGCCCTATGCAGACCATCTCACAAAACCACAGCTAGACTGTGTTGCATACCGCCTACCCAGAGGTGACCTCTGCCTAACATACAAAGCTATGTCAAACCCAGAGCTGTTGGACATGCTCCACGTAAACAGATCACAATCCCTACCAGCTACACACTCTAGGGACCTAAACCTTGTCACCTCAATAGACAGAACATGCTGGAGTGATAGATTCCTATTTCAGAGATATCCCATACTCTGGAACAAACCACCTATCAATAGCAAACCAAGCTCTTCATTAGCCGTCGTCATGAATAATCCTGATAATTGGATGGGAGATAGGAAATACACACTGGGAATCACCTCTGTGGCTCTGCTGGACAGGGCACATGAAATTAGATTACATGTGTGTCAAAGTACATGGTAGCATATGATTCGGCTTCTATAGGCCCTAGGGCCAATAGCCTATTACCTACCTATGAACTGATACACACCCACATGTACTTCTTGCAATAATTGCTATGTGAGGTTGACTAAGTGTAATGGTGAATGTGTTGGCGAATGTGTTGAGGTTCTGTCAATGTGTGATAGCTTAGTGGGAAACTGTTTCTGTCATGCTATTTTGTGTCCTAGCTCTGATCCCAGCAAAAGATGTGTATGCTATAGCTAGGCAGAAAAAGCAGTATGGCATACGATCTGATGTACTCCCTTGGTGTGGACTGGGGTGTGCCATTGTAGGCTAAAACAGTACATGTATGCTTATTGATTGGTATTGCTGGTGAATCCAAATCCCGTATGAACTGTAGTACTACCTGAAGTTGTATTCCTAAACAGCACAGTATGGTGCATGTCCACATTGCTTGGAAACACTGTTATGTGTGTTCCCTGTAGTCTTTACAGATTACATACCTCAGGCATAATGTTTTGTAAGTACTAACACACAGTACTGTATGGTACACAGGTGAAGCTCATCTGGATTGCCATACCTTTGTGTCTTGTATGTATGTGTGATGTGTGTCTGGGTATGCCTGTAACATGCCCTCGGTCATATGTGTGTTACAGGATATAAGTGCGTATCTTGCAACATGTATAGTCTAGTACAGCAGTATGCCACCTATACTAACGAATGTGCACATATGTTAGGCAGGGGTTTGCCACCAACAACTAGTGTGGTATACTGGTAATACTGTAACTGGACTTTACAATCATTGCAATGGATGACATATTTCATTATGCATTAGCTTGATATATACATCCTGTGTCTAGGTGGTGCATTGTGTCACATACAGTGTGACATGTATTGTTGTATAATCTTACATACTGGTTTCTCTTTGTTGCTGTGCAGAACATGGTTTGATATATAGAGTGTACCAGGCACTGTCAGGCAGTTGTGGTATGAGCACTGATATGTGGTATTGAAAGTGTGTATCCTCTGACAGCCAATAGGTTGCTATATATGGCAATTCAGTGATATCTGTACTTTAGAATGTTAAGTGTGCCACATGACTTGCTCACACATATTGTTTCATTATCTTCCAGGGTCATGGCTCACCATCACAATCCGACATATAGCCCAGCTGAGGATGAGCAGATCACAACCAGCTTGGTTCAGCAGTATGCCCTGCTGTTCTCAAGAACCAGCCAGGACCAGCATGAGCAGACTGCACTGTGGCAAAATGTTGTCTATCGGGTAAATGACATAGGCATGCATAACCGGACATATGAGCAGGTACACCATCACTGCAGTGATTTACTTAGACATGTCCGGCAGCGTGCGTCTGATGTTCGTAGACAACAGCTTGCCACAGGTGGTGGGGTAGCCATCCATCCCCCCATCACCAGAGTGGAGGAGCTGCTCCTCAGCCTGGTGGCTCCTGGCCAACAACAACAACAGCAAACATGTATCATCATGGAGGCGAGAGCCACCCAGAGAGTTGACACGGAGCATGCAGGTAACATGGCATATCTGTAGACTACTGTTACCTCTATTGGTAGATCATGCATATGTGAGATGTGTACTGTGTAGTTAGAAGATTTGGAGCCTGGTGTTGTGCAATACTGATAATTTGGAACATAATCTGTAGGCCTGTGACTGTCAACCGTTGTACTACTGTAAGATTGCAAACCCACAGTAGCAATGCCACAGTTGTTGCCACTGACAAACTGTCTCATATCCTTGTAGGTCCCTCTGGTGTGACAGCAAGGCAGCAGACCCATGCTGGTGAGTGTGTTCTACATTTAATATTGCATGATATATGTGCATGTCATAGGTGAAGTGTAGGACATGTACACGTAACACACCTACACATAATGCATGCTGTGCATGTTTGCTGTGAGACTATGCACATCCCAGTAACGTGTGTAGCTGCCTCAAACACATGCAATACACAGAGCATCCCACACAGTTGTGGCAAAACTGTAGTGGACATTGGATAGGCAGAGTCGATACACATGCACACATCATACACAACATTGTCATACGCAGCACACGTTAATATGCTAAACATGGCATATTCAGACACCCACTGTAAGTTCACACTCCAGTATCCCAAATGTCATCCACACAGCACACATAATATACCTGAGGGGTAGGGGCCTATCATGGGGCTGTGCAACACTCTGCAACACATAACACATTCATGTTAGGCAATGCTCCCTATTGGGCACCTTACAAACCCATGTAACAACTGGTTGTGAAATGATGAATGTAGCCATGGTACTGCAGTTCAGGTACAGCATGCTAGGTGCTGGTCTGGCACACATTAGTAGCCTTCAGTGACCACATGATGCTGCATGATGCTGGCTCATGATACTACACCCCATCCAGTTACAGTAACCACAGTACAACACATAGCATTCATTGCTATGCACCTCACTGTTGTGTGTGTGCAAACGTATGCACCTATACACAATATGCATAGCAATTACCATTAGTACAAAGTGACACATATATGTCTTGTAATGCTATGGAGTGTATAGGTCACATGACACACATTGGGTATGTGTAATGTTTAATGTTGCAGTTGTGTTGTAGCATGCCATGTCATGGCTGGCACTGGCATGTACACAATATGTCCTACACTCACCATAACCACTGTACAATGGCTATGTTGAGCAATGGTATTCCATCAGGTATACATGCACCACTCATCCTGTCTGTATACATAGCATGCATGTGCTAAACTTGTGTCCACAATTATCTGCTAAAGACACAGACGCTCTAATCAGAAATGGATATCTATGTGACACACAGATACACATACAGCCATGGTATGTATACCTGTGAGTGATGGTGCACAGGACATTGCAGAGCTTTCAATACTTGCACAGCAATGTTGTGTCCATGTACACATTGCATTCCAGGGTGAGGCCAATCACTTAACAACAACACACATGCATTAGAGCCATGTATACTGTTATTTGCAAGGGCTGTCTACACCCGTACTGCATGCTGTTGAGCAACACATGTCCTGCATGCTGACGTGTGATGTGACTGTTTGGCTTGTGATACTTTACCCCACCATCAACCGCTATTGAGTATGTTCTGGATTGCTGGTGGTGCGTGTGTGTGTGTGTGTGTGTGTGTGTGTGTGTGTGTGTGTGTGTGTGTGTGTGTGTGTGTGTGTCTGTTTAAGTGAGGAGTGTATTTGTGTGCATGTGTGCATGTGTGCATGTGTGCATGTGTTCATGTGTACATGTGTGCATGTGTGCATGTGTGCATGTGTTCTGACATCATGTACAGGTCGCAAAGTGTGTTTCCTGTCTTCCTCTCACAGGTGCTGAGGTTGGGCTGGTTCACTGCAGCAGGGAACTTGAAGTCATTGAGCAAAATAGTGATGATGAGGATAGGTGTGTTAAGGCACAGGCATGTTTGTCAGGGTCTGTCATTGGGCCATCAATCAACAGAACACAAGTTTCCACCCCATCCATGCACACATTCATACTGCCAATACATCCATCACCAATGCCCTTAGCTGAGGGACAGTGTACAGTCACCATTGACCAGGACAGTGTAGTATCTATGGCACATGCATCCCGACACAGCAGCCATACCCAGATGTCTGGAAGGGTACCACATAGGCAGATGTCCAGGGGTTCTCATCAGAGCACTGCTGCTCATCATCCCCCTGCCAGACGTGCCACAGGTCTTACAACCTCACACATGTTTCAGGCTGTCATGGAGGCACAGGCATGTATGGAACGGTACACCAGACAGGGACTAAGGGCACAGAGGCACATAACACTGCTGTAATTGTCAGTATCCGTGACCTAGCAGGTGCCATCCATAATTACAATGAGGTCACTGATATACGTTGAGGTGAGACATTAGATGTCCTCTGCAATTTCATGTCCATGTGTCAGGACAGTGCAGGATGGTTGAGACATCGATGTGGACATATGCCAGCAACATCAGCAGCTGGCAGTCGCCACGGACATCCCTCAAGCCACAGCCACTCCCATAGTGCCAGTACCAGCCCCAGCAATGTTGGGGGTGGGCTGTCCATAGACCATCCTAGAAGACCATGTGCACGTGGCTCTGGACAGTCCCAGCAGGGACCTGGGTCCAGTGTACATCTGTCCACCTCTGAGAATAGTACTCAGTCTGGCTTAATACCTGACAAGTACCGTGTCCGTGGCCAGAGACGGTGATCTGTAAAGCCTGGCAGGTACAGTCTGTGGCTGTCCCACAAATCCCCATATATGGCAGCCACATGGTGGAACTGTGTGCATGCAGATACACACACACATAAAACAGACACCTAGGGCTAACACATGCCCGCACACATTACATCAACATTGGCCCACAGCAGTACTCTTGGCCCTCACACACACACACACACACACACACACACACACACACACACACACACACACACACATACATGTCGATTGTATGGCTCAATGTAGGCCTCCGGCAAACCAACAACACACCCTGTGCATATGATGGAACCTGTGCCACCTCCTGTCATCTGTAACATTGATGCAGGAACAGGCTACCATGGTGCTGATGCACAGGGTGACTTTACAGCAGTATAGCAATGTTAGCATGCTGTCAGCAGTAGAGTGTAATGATATATTTGAAGGTGTAGCTGAGCAGGCATGATGCATTAAAACTATGATTGTCAATGTAGTATTGTTTACACCAGTGTTAGTTCCAATAGTGTATTGTCCGCCCACGTGCGACTTGGCTGATGTGGGTAGTATTGGCAGCATGTGTTAGAGAGTGGACAGTACATGTGGGATGTGTGTAGCACAGATTTGCAGGTGTACATTTGTGAACATGGTGGAGGTGCACTGTTTGCATGTACATGCATAGTGGACACATGGGCAGGGTGACATGCCCTGTGTTACACAGTAACACTCCATAGTTTCTATTGGTGGCCAGTATGCATTGTACTACACACATTTTGGAACTTGAGTACACATGTGTGTATGACATGGTTTGACACTGTGCTGTGGGTGAAACTGTTATTATCTGTCATTGTTTTGCATTCTGGTAGTATACATAACCTCAACAGCCTGACCATAAACAATCGTTACATGATGTCTTGACAACTGACACACAGATGTAGGACACACAGTAACATTTGGATACTTCAGGTACTATACTATGCCAGTAACCAGTGGTATTCACCTGCACCCATTCCTGAGACCACTCCTGTTTGCCATATAGCTCTCTTAGGTACAAGCATTCACAGTAGGGATATGTCCGTCCATGTCTGGAAATGCATATTGTGGCCTATAATGCATTCTCCAGATGACACACACATCCTCCACAAGGGTATCATACAGACAGATACCTGTTGTCAAACACATGCTGTAAACTATTAGCCAACCAGAGCATAGTCATCCACCTTTACGAAACATAGTATCCCCACAGTACCACATAGTAGCCACCAACATGTTGAACAGGCACCGATGTGTACATGCAGCCAAGTGTTATGTCATCTCTACTTTGGTAACCACATTTCCAAAGGTATTTAGAAATCCCTCGCTGGATCACATTAGCAATAAGGGGTCTGCATGCATATCCGCAAAGGTTGTTGTAAATCTATAATGAATAGCCATCATTGACAGACTTTGCTGCATTTGAACAGGTCTGTAATATACCTCAGCCATAAACCCTCACTCACACAATTCAATAGAACCATAATGAGTGTGTGTGACATGGATGACCTAGGCCAGGGATTACTGCAGTGGCTGGCCTTGTCACAAGCATACAGATGTGACCTAAGGTCTGAAAAGCAGCAGAACACTCTGGCAAAGATGACAGATGTGTTCATGGAGAAAGCAGGGTTCCCACCTATGAAATAATTGAAGTCACATGTACGTATATGTATTTGCCACACAGCTACCTGACATGTGCAATGCACATACTGTTGTCATACTGATATGTCATACAGTAGTAAAAGCAAAACCCACAACACATTGACCAACAGTGTTACACACATAGAGCACACACACACTCACCAAGTGCAGGACTCAAACCCCTACCTAACTATTTCATGATACTAGAGGAGTACACATTAACATGATGCGCTATACACATTATTGTGAGTTTTCTTTTCCACAGGTATATTTGTAGGATGATGACATCATCAGACTTGAGAAAGATTTGTATACCACTTTTAAGGTGTTTTACTACTTTCAGAGAAGGTTGTTCCTCTCCAAGGAGATCATACACGAACACACACACACTTGTCAAGTGCAGGATTCACACCCCTACTTAATGATACTATAGGAGCATACATTAACATGACGTGCTATACTCATTACTGTGATTTCTCTTTTTCCACAGGTATATTTGCAGGACGGTGACATCATCAGACTTGAGAAAGATTTGTATACCACTTTTAAGGTGTTTTACTACTCTCCAAAAAGGTTGTGTCTCTCCAAACAGATCACACACGAACACACACACTTGTCAAGTGCAGGATTCAAACCCCTACCTAACTACTTCATGATACGAGATAAGAACGCATTAACAGGATGCGCTATATACATTACTGCGAGTTTTCTTTTCCACAGGTATATTTGTAGGATGGTGACATCATCAGACTTGAGAAAGATTTGTATACCACTTTTAAGGTGTTTTACTACTCTCCAAAAAGGTTGCTCTTCTCCAAGGAGATCACACACGCATACACACACTTGTCAAGTGCAGGAATTAAACCCCTACCTAACGATACTACAAGAGTACGCATTTACACAACACACTATACACATTACTGTGTGTTCTCCTTTCCACAGGTATATTTGTAGGATGGTGAAATCATCAGACTAGACAAAGTGGGTGACATTAGGTGGGCTACATAGAAGGAATGTCTAAACACTTTGGCCATGTAATCATCAAAGGAGAGTTTACTGACTACCTGTGTCCCCAGGGCCATAATGACTTTCTCTGTACATACCGGATTACCACCTATGTGGTAATTTGTGTGCACTTTGTTTTATCCAAAGGGGATGACTATGCATTCTTTGGCATTCTGCTTGAGGGCATTGTTTTGACACCAGGTATCTGTCTCTGTAAGACCGTTCTGGAGGATGTCTGTGTCAGCCGTAGAGTCGATTATGGACAACAGTTAGCAGTCATCTGCAAACCTGTTCAGCCATACTCCTCCCATGCTTGCCTGTACCTCTGAGCAGTATCTACTGAACAGGTGGGGTCCCAGGACCAAGACCTGTGAGATGTAATTTGTGACTGCTTTAGAGTTAGACATGGCAACCGCAACCCTGAACATGTGTGTTTGATCTCTGAGCCACTTGGCCACCCATCCTGTGACATAGCTGTTAATGTTCAAGCTGGTAAGTTTGTCCATGATGACAGAGTGGGGAATGGTGTAGAAAGTCCTTAGAGAGGTCCAGGTGGGCTGTGTGGACTACTTTCACCTCCATCTATGTCCTTGGTAACTGTTTCAAATAAGTCAACTATGTTTAGGAGGCAGGATTTGCCTTTAACAAGGCCAAGTTTGGTAGAGTCCAGTGTCTGGAGGTCCCCAATGTCTCTGTTTATGGGTTCCATGACAATTTGCTCCATAGCTTTGCAGACCAGGCTGAGTAGACCTATAGGGCAATGGTTTCCAGGATCTGTTGTGGCACCCCCTTTGTGGAGCTGGATGACTGTTGGTGTATGCCATTCTTTGGGTACATAGCCTGTAGTACGATTGAGTCTGGACAGTGAATGTAGGTGAGGGTGTAGTTCTTTTTGGGGCTGGTGTAAGATGCAGCCTGGGACACCATCCAGTCCCATTGATGCTGTGTTCTTAGCTTTGGAGAGGGCTGTCTTTACCTGCATGTCCATGAAGTCTGGGGCTCTGCATTCTTCTGGGATGGACACAGGCCCCTTTGGGGGTGATGGGGGGAGTTTGCACTGAACTTGTCATCCCAGGATGTGGGCAATGTAAGTTGGTTCAGTGTATTTCTTGCCATTTTTCAGTAGCTGACAGCATATTTGGAAGTTGCCACCTACATGTCTGGTATAGCTACCAAAGACTTTGTGGTTGTTATTCTTACATTCCTTGGCAATTTGTCTTTAGAAACTGGCCTTGGATTATTTTATGAGCGATCATTGTTTCTTCCTAATAATGATCAGTGATGCCTTTCCTTTTGTGAAGTTTGCTCTATCATGTGTTTGTTTCCTCCTGCTGTTGTCTAGCTTATTTATGGGCGACGACCACCAGATTGGTTTCTTATTTTTGGAGGAGTGCATCTTGGTTTTACTTGGGATGTCTTGATCAATGCATCCCTGTAGATGCTCATAGGATGCACTTGTAAATTATTTGGCAGATTGTATGGCATTATCCTATAGCAAGGGGGCTTTGGAACTTTCCACTTTGGTCTTGGGAAGTGTGCAGTTTGCTTTTGAAAATGTCTTCACAGTGGTTTCATTGACTGGGGGGAGGGCGGGATGTGGATGTCCAGTGTGATTACTTTATGATCTGATATTACCAGCGAGGGGTTTATCTCTGTTGTGGAACACTGATACCCCATGTTGGTGATGATCATGTCCAGTATGGTGTCACCTCTAGTGGGCATGGTGACCAGCTGTTCCAGGGTGTTAGGGTTTTTAAACTCTAGGAAACATTGGGCAAAGGACGTTGTACATGAGTAATTCTCCCACTCAATGTTTGGGTAGTTGTAATCACCTCATATAATGGTGTTTGATATGACCTTTATATTTTCCAGTGTTCTCAGGAATACTGAGTGAGATTCCTGAGACAAGGTAGGTGATCTGTAGCAGGCTACAATCTGATGAGCAGCTTTGCCCAATGTTAGTTGCACTTGCATGGTCTCCAAGGCCTCATGCTGTGCCACTAACCTGAAGGTGTGGGTATCCATAAGGTAAATGGGTACACCCCTTCCTTTTGTATTTCACTCATGGTTTTGGGTCCAAAGGTCAGAGGGATTGTGAGTGTTTTACGTGGAGCATGTCCAACAGCTCTGTGTTTGACATTGCTTTGTATGTTAGGCAGAGAACACCTCTGAGTAGGTGATATGCAAGGGAGTACGGCTGGAGCATTTTGAGATGGTCTGTGTATGGCATGTATTTCAGGCCGCTAATGCTCTTTGTGTGGTATTGCTGCAAGCTTTCCTGTTGTTGTAGTTGTCTTGTGAGGTACATAGCAAAAGGGGCGTTGTACTCTATTATGGTTCTAGTGAGTGATGAGTAGAGGGGAATAATGTCCTTTTCTATTCTGTATGAGACACTTTTTGTGATAAGGTGTGTCACATAGGAGGATTTCCTGACTACTGTGGGGATGTGATTATCACAGTCGTGTCCACTGTCCACCTGTAACCCAAGGTCTCTTGTCACACTTTCAGTGTTAAGTATACTACTGCCTATATTGTAGTTCATGGCTACAGAGTTTTTAACAAAGGGGATGACAATGCACATTTTGGCATTGAGCTTGAGCCCATGGCTTTGACAACAGCCATCTGTCTCAGTGAGGCCTTTTTGTAGGATGCCCACATCTTTAGTGTTTACAATTATGGCTCCTAGTTTTCAGTCATCTGGAAACTTCAGGAGCCACAGACCTTCCATGTTAAAGTTTACTTCAGAGAAGTAGATACTAAACAGGACAAGACCCAGGACTGGACCCTGTTTTACTGCACTCATCACTGGTCCAAAGTCATACTTGGAGTCTGCTACTTTCACAGTGTGCATTCTGTCAGTAAGCCTGTTGGCAACCCATCTTGTGACATAGCAATTTATACCTCGTTTAGTGAGTTTATCTGTATTTACAGAGTGTGGGGTGGTGTTGTAAGCCATGGCAGGATCTACATAGGCTGTGCAAACCACCTTACCCTTGTCTACGGTTCTGGTGACTGCTTCAATGTCATCTATCAGGTTTAGGAGACATGATCTGCATTTTACAAACCCAACATGGTTGTGGTCCAGGGTTTGGGGATTACCAATGTAATTTTTTATATGTTGTATGATGATACATTCCATGGCCTTGAAGAGTGGGCTCATCAGGCCAATGGGGCGCTAGTTCCTGGGGTCCGCGGTGTCTCCACCCTTGTGTAGTGGGATAACCGTTACTGTGCACCATTCAGCAGGCACAAAGCATGAGGTGAGGCTATGACTGCACATGGTACGTCAGTGTGGTGCCTGTTCATTCTGTGGTTTGCGTGGAACACAGCCTGTGAAGTTATCTGGTCCCATGGCTGCTGTAATACTGGCTTTGGAGAGTGTTTTTTACCTATGCAGCCGTGATGACAGCAACTTTGCAGTCTTCCATTATAGAGATGTGTTCTTTCATGGGTGAGAGGGTGGTAAAGTTAACACTGATCCTATCTGCCAGGATGTTGGCAATATCAGTTGGGTCTGTATATTTAGTGCCATTGAGCTGTAACTCAGAACAGATCTGAGTGTAGCCATGAGTCTAAGCCAGTCACAAATGGCATCCCACAGGTCTTGGTCCTGGGACCCCACCTGTTCAGTAGACACTACTCAGAGGTACAGGCAAGCATGGGAGGAGTATGGCTGAACAGGTTTGCAGATGACTGCTAACTGTGGTCCATAATTGACTCTACGGCTGACACACACATCCTCCAGAAGGGGCTTACAGAGACAGAAACCTAGTGTCAAAGCAATGCCCTCAAGCAGAATGCCAAAGAATGCATAGTCATCCCCTTTGGCTAAAACACAGTGCAAACAAATTACCAATAGGTGGTACCCCAGTATGTATGGAGAAAGTCATTAAGGCCCTGGGGACACAGTTAGATAGTAAACTCTCCTTTGATGATCACATGGCCAAAGTGTTTAGACATTCCTTCTATGTAGCCCACCTAATGTCACCTAATGTAACCCACTTTGTCTAGTCTGATGATGTCACCATCCTACAAATATACCTGTGGAAAACAGACCTCACAATATTGTGTATAGTGCATTGTGTATTGCGTGCACCTGTAGTATCATAAACCAGTTAAGTAGGGGTTTGAATCCTACACTTAACAAGTGTGTGTGTGTCTGTTTGTGTGTGATCTCCTTGGAGAGGAGCAGCCCATTTGGAGAATAGTAAAACACCTTAAAAGTGGTATACTGATCTTGGTCAAGTCTGATGATGTCACCATCCTACAAATATACCTGTGGAAAAAAGAGCTCACAGTAATGTGTATAGCGTGTTGTGTAAATGCGTACTCCTGTAATATCATAAACCAGTTAGGTAGGGGTTTGAATCCTGCACTTGACAAGTGTGTGTGCGATCTTCTTGGAGAGGAGTAACATTTTTGGAGAGTACTGAAACACCTTCAAAGTGGTATACTAATCTTTGTCAAGTCTGATGATGTCACCATCCTACAAATATACCTGTGGAAAAAAGAACTTACAGTAATGTGTATAGCACGTTGTGTTAATGTGTGGCCCTCTAATATCATAAATTAATTAAGTAGTGGTTTGAATCCTGCACTTGACAAGTTTGTGTGTGATCTCATTGGAGAAGCACAATCATTTCGGAGAGTACTCAAACACCTTAAAAGTGGTATACTAATCTTTGTCAGGTCTGATGATGTCATCATCTACAAATATACTTGTGGAAAAGAGAACTTGCAGTAATGTGTATAGCGTGTCATGTAATGGCATATTCCAGTAATATCATAAACTCGTTAGGTAGGGGTTTCAATTCTGTACTTGATAAGTGTGTGTGATCTCCTTGGAGAGGAGCAGCCCTTTTGGAGAGTAGTAAAACACCTTAAAAGTGGTATACTAATCTTGGTCAAGTCTGATGATATCACCATCCTACAAATATACCTGTGGAAAAACAAACACACAATAATGTGTATAGCGTGTTGTGTAAATGCATATTCTTGTAGTATCATAAACCAGTTAGGTAGGGGTTTGAATCCTGCACTTGATAAGTGTGTGTCTGTTTGTGTGTGATCACCTTGGAGAGGAGCAACTTTTTTGGAGAGTACTGAAACACCTTAAAGGTGGTATACTAATCTTTGTCAAGTCTGATGATGTCATCATCCTACAAATATACCTGTGGAAAAACGAGCTTACAGTAATGTGTATAGCGTGTTGTGTTAATGTGTGTTTTTCTAGCATCATGAAGTAGTTAGGTAGTGGTTCGAATCCTGCACTTGACAAGTTTATGTGTGATCTCCTTGGAGAAAAACAACCTTTTTGGAGAGTACTCAAACACCTTAAAAGTAGTATACTAATCTTTGTCAGGTCTGATGATGTCACCATCCTACAAATATACCTGTGGAAAAGAGAACTCATAGTAATGTGTATAGCGCATCCTGGAAATGTGTACTCCTGTAGTATCATAAACCAATTAGGTAGGGGTTTAAATCCTGCACTTGACAAGTGTATGATCTCCTTGGAGAGAAGCAACCCTTTGGAGAGTAGTAAAACACCTTAAAAGTGGTATACTAATCTTGGTCAAGTCAGATGATGTCACCATCCTACAAATATACCTGTGGAAAAGAGAACTCATAGTAATGTGTATAGTGCATCCTGTAAATGTGTATTCCTGTAGTATCATAAACCAATTAGGTAGGGGTTTGAATCCTGCACTTGACAAGTGTGTGATCTCCTTGGAGAGAAGCAACCATTTTGGAGAGTAGTAAAACACCTTAAAAGTGGTATACTAATCTTGGTCAAGTCAGATGATGTCACCATCCTACAAATATACCTGTGGAAAAGAGAACTCATAGTAATGTGTATAGTGCATCCTGTAAATGTGTATTCCTGTAGTATCATAAACCAATTAGATAGGGGTTTGAATCCTGCATTTGACAAGTGTGTGATCTCCTTGGAGAGAAGCAACCCTTTTGGAGAGTAGTGAAACACCTTAAAAGTGGTATACTAATCTTGGTCAAGTCTGATGATGTCACCATCCTGCAAATATACCTGTGGAAAAGAGAACACACAGTAATGTGTATAGTGTGTCATGTTAATGCATACTCCTCTAGTACCATGAAGTGGTTAGGTAGGGGTTTGAATCCTGCACTTGGTGAGTGTGTGTGTTTGTCTGCTCTATGTGACACTGTTTGTCAATGTGTTGTGGGTTTTGCTTTTACTACTGTATGACATGTCAGTATGACAACAGTATGTGTATTGCACCTGTGAGGTAGCTGTGTGGCAAATACATATATGTACATGTGACCTCAATTATTGCATGTGTGGGAACCTTGCTTTCTCCAAGAACACATCTGTCATCTTTGCCAGAGTGTGCCACTGCTTTCCAGACCTTAGGTCACATCTGTATGCTTGTGACAAGGCCAGCCACTGCAGTGATCCCTGGCCTAGGTCATCCGTGTCACACACACTCATTACAGTTTCTATTGAATTGTTTGAGTGAGGGTTTATGGCCGAGGTATATGTCAGACCTGTTCAAACGCAGCAAAGTCTGTCAATGATGGCTATTCATTATAGGTGTACAACAACCTTTGTGGATATGCATGCAGACCCCTTATTGCTTATGTGATCCACG